>NC_083777.1:29573778-29601278 GCF_963514075.1 Conger conger | reverse complement strand
TGTTTAATGGCTTCAGTAAACATGCAGACAGCCTCGGTGTACCTCCCCTGCTGAACCAGTTCAATCCCTTTTTCTGGAGGCGGAGAGAGGAGACATGACTCTAACAGACCTAATGGGACGGCCCTCACCAGCTCCAGAAAGACGTGGACAAAAGGCTAAAATGTGTGGCGTAGGGGACATTCATTCATAAGCTGCTAAAAGATCCCTGAATATCTGATCAGGCGATGTTGCCCTTTTGTGTAATTACAGAAGACGGGAGATGTAACGTACCTGTTAATGAGGTACTTCTTTTACTGACAGATTCTGCGCCGTTGACCTACAATCAAACAATACCGACTTTACAACTCTTAAAGCTTTACTCTAACACCAAAAGACAGTTTATTAGAGGAATGCTTTAGATTTTTCAGTGTCGACTGATATAGATTGACCAATCTGTGCATTTCACATGGTTTATGCTCACTGAATTTAAGGTTAGCATGAGTGTGTGTCTGCCTGTGTGTGGGTGTGTGTGCACACATGTGTACTGTGTGTGTGTGTGTGTGTGTGTGTGTGTGCATGAGCATACAGGTACGTATGCATGCCAGCGAGAGTGTGTGTGTGTGTGTGTGAGTGCACCTGTGTGCAAGCATTCCATGTGTATACCTGTGAGAGAGTGTGTGTGTGTGTGTGTGTGTGTGTGTTCGACATGGCTTGTAGTGAGAAGCCGTTCTCCAGACGGCTTTAGATTCAAATGTGCAAAAACTCCCAGACCCGTTTCCCTGGGGGAGTCCCAGGGAACACAAACGTTACCGTCTCTCCAGTCAAACACACCTCCCCCAGAGGAGATAAGAGCCAGGTGTGGATTTACAGAGAAATGTAGCGACAGCAGCCATTCTGCCTGTTATTGCAGCTGGGCCCAGACAGACACACTGAAGCACACAAGCAGTCTGGTTCAATCTGGTTCAATCTGGTTCAGTCTGGTTCTGTCTGGTTCTGTCTGGTTCTGTCCCGGACACTCACCTCCCTGGTCCGAGCCTCGTTCTCCCTGTTCTCCCTGGACCTGGGACCGGACCTGGGACTGGCCCTGGTCCTGCTCTTTGGTCTGATATGACTGGCAGCGTTAGCGACGAAGGCACTGCTAACGTCCCATTCGGGTTCCTGTAGGCACAGATAGCAAAAGCTATCACTCAGATCACCTCAGAGAGTATGCACAGTTAAAGAGGGACATATTTTATCCTACAGGAAAGCAAAGGTACAGAACCACACGCAAAACAATGTCATCTGGGTTTAACACCAATTCTCTACCACAGTAGGCAGCCTGTAGCCTAGTGGCTAAGGTTCATGACTGGGACCCAGAAGGTTGCTGGTTCAAGCCCCTTGAGCAAGGCCCTTTACCCTGCATTGCCGCAGGGGGGGGGATTGCCCCCTGCTTAGTCTAATCAACATAAGTCGCTTTGGATAGAAGTGTGTACTAAATAACAAATTGTTCTATTTTATTTTAATGGAGGTTCTGAAATGTTTAGTGTCAGATGAGCCTGTTAAATAAAGTAGATCATCTGCTCCTCTACCTCCTCCCAGGTGACAGGTGGGGGCTGGCGGTTGCCACAGTTTCCTGAGGACGCCAGTGGGGGGGTCAGCCCGTCCTTAGAGCGGGGGCTCCTCTGCTCTTCCTCCACCTGCTCCTGTCCGTTCTCCTCTTCCTCTTCCTCCTCTGACTCGCTGTCCTCCTGCTCTGACTCCGCTCCTTCCTCCTCCTCCTCCTCCTCATCCTCCTCTCCATCCTGGAACAGAATTCCCCGTTCCATGACCAGAGCAGGAATGATCACCAAAAGCTTATTCCATCACAGACACCTGTAGCCATAGAGCATCTTACAATGACCATTTACATCCCAGTCACGATCCCCTGGGACCGGGGTCCTGGAGAGGCGCAGGGTGTGCTGTTTTCATCTTAAAATCAGCAACCGATCAGACCAGTGAACAAGGTGAGGCGAGTTAACTGTGTAATTAACTGCTGCAGTTGATCAATTAAGTGGTGAGTAACAACAAAAACCAGCACGCCCTGCGGCTCTCCGGGGTCGCTGACTTTGTAAATACTTTGTTACTTGTCTGTCTGCTCGTCTGGACGACTAGTCCTGTTGCGCAGATGGGAAAATGACGCTGCTGAAAGGGATTTTGATTTTGATTTTCAGAAAGTTTACTGATCAAATTAAAATTAGAATTAAAATAAAAATAAAAAAGGGGGTGGTCGTGGGTCACCCCCATATATTCTGGAAAATGTTGGTTCTCCAGCTGTGGGTTTGGACGGTGCTAAAACGAGAAAACAGCGGCATGGCTTACCTGCCCACTCTTCTGCTCTTTCTCGAGTTTCTTCCGGTCTCGGCGACGCTGAAAACAGAACGTGCAGAGAGAGGGAGAACGCACGGGGAACATTTTACAGCCCAAATGTCAGATTGCCGCTCAAATATTAAGATCACAGCCGGAATATCACAAATGACAAATTAAAATCTGACCTTCCTCCTGGCTCTGCGCCGCTCTGCCCTGTGCCTGGCCCTCTCCTCCCCGCTCAGGACCTCCTGTCCCAAAAACACACCTTGTTGTATCGGCATACGATAACACAACATGTGTCTATTTGCAGTTACAGACATAAGCGCTTATTCAGTCTTATGTAGTGCTTATGAATGCGCTACGTAGTGCTTATGAATGCGCTATGTAGCTCTTACGTAGGACCGCTGTACCTGCGAGAGCGCGCCGTTCCCCTCTGAGCTCGAGCCGCCGTACTCCCTCTCCTCCCGCTGCTGCGGGACACCCCCAGGGCATTCTGGGAAAAACACACATCCATCGGGATATGCACCTGCTCTCTGCACGTCCCGGCGGCGAATAAGAGCGTCAGCTAAAGAACTGCAATGTAATGGCCACAGCTCATGAGGTGGGCTTCCTACACTTTTCAATGGGGGGCCAGCTTCTGAAACTCTAGCCCAAAACTCTAACTCAAAACAACACGGGTGGGCCACCCAGAGCACCCAGAAGCCTCAAAAGACCTTTTTCAATGGCCTTTTTTCTTTTTAGGTCTTTTACAGGTTTTTAAAATTGGGTTCACTTTGGGTGAACAAACATCTCTTTAAGCTATACGGTGATCTGACCTGATCACTCTCCGGAGGAGGATTCAAAACCTCCTCCAAGACGGCGTGATGTTGGACATTCATATCAACAAGACCCTGGCGAGAGAGAAATGGGGGGTGGACCACTGGAAAGAACTGGTTATATAGTCCACCCCCCCCAAGAGGGGCAAGAGGTACTCAACACCTGCTGAACCCGAGCAAGATGGACCCTTTTTAAGTATTCTTGCCCGCTTTGGGCTTTCTTAAAAAACCCACTTTGTTGCTTTCCTTTTGTTTTGATATTATTTTCCCAAGACTTGTTTTTCATTTGTTTAATCATCTGTTTGCACACTTTTGTTTAAAGTTATGTTTCATTTAATTTACAATTGTTGTCTAGTTTTGTCGAGTGCTTGCTTTTGTTTAAATTATTATTTTGAGTTATCGAGTGTGTTTTAAAAAGGAAAAGAATTTTAAAATGTAAAAGAAATTTAAAAACCAATAAAACAACCTTTAAGCTATACGGTCTTGTCATCACAGAACAAACCACACTCCTGTGTTAGGGATTAATTTAATAAATCTACGGAAAGTGGAAAAGGCTGGTTCTCAGAAGCACACGTACTCGTACGGTGTCCACAGCCGAGTGATAGAAAGGCTGTGAAAAACAGAACCGCGTTTCAGCTTACAAAGGCTAGGTGACAGGTGGAGTACGGGGAGGTCCATTTTAAATAAGGAGAACTGAAAACTTTTCACACTTGTTTGTCATGAATGGCTGCCGGTTCTTACTCAATTCCTCATTCCATTTATCAGATTCGACACAAGAGCTCACCTGAACACAATGAGACACAATTTCTCTGTCGATGAATAAACGTCTTAAATCCTTTGACTTATAGGTAAGAAAAAAAGATTGCCATTAATGACAGTCACCGTTTGATATGTTTTGTTATTTAATTTCATACCCCTACTGCCCTCCTGCTGGTTATAACCGGCTGGACGTAACTCATCAAAGAGCAAATATTCATACGTTACCATTTCTGCCTGCCATTTGCCAAGAGCATGTGACTGAAATTTTCAATGAAGACATAAGACTATGCCAAATTTTGCCTGAAACGCTTGTCGATTAATTCTATTGCAGATCAACCGAGGGTGGGGAAAATAGAAAGTCAAAAGTGCGAAAACTCCTTTGTATCTGCAGGGAACTTTGCATGACCCTGCTGGAAACCCCCCCCCCCCAGCTGAAGCGGTGTTTTGAAACAGCGAAGCAGAAGTGTAAGGGGCGAGCTAGACCAGTGAGCGAGACCTCCTCAGTGTTGATGTGACTCACCCCAGAGCTCTCTCTGTGATTTTTTCCGGTTGCACAACCTGGTTCATTTATAGCTCACACCACAGGACGATGCACAGAGCACACCACTTCCTTTACTCAACATCCTTCCAGTTTCCAGCATTTCCAGTATTGTCCTTCACCAGCTGAGACCTACATGTCCATCCATCTACAGACCACAGACAAACCACCCTGTCGGGCACCAACAATCATTCCATGTAGTCACTTAGATCACATTTTTCCCCCCATTCTGATGGATGAGGTGAATATTAACTGGAGCTCCTGACCTGCATCTACATGATTGCATGCACTGCACTGCTGCCACACAATTGGCTGTTTAGATAATCGCATGAATAAGTAAGTGTAATGAAGTAAAAATGTTCCTAATAAAATGCTCAGTAAGTCTATACGTTCTTGATAGACAAAAAAAAAACTTGAAAAGCATTTCCATCCACAGTTCATAAAATTCTGTTATCAAGAGTAGAAATCTGCTGTTTAAAAAAAAAAAAAATTGTAATTCAAAAAGTATGGCTTCATGAAGAAACTTTTGATGTACCAATAATGGCTTGAAAGCCAGGCTTTGGGAAACAGATCTATCCAGCGTGCTTCGATTTAACCTTGAGAAGGAACGCCAAACCGCTTATCTCAGAAATCCTCGCATACATAACTTTCACATTACGCCACACAGGAACGTGCACGTGCGCGCTCAATAAAGAGCCCGCATTTCTCTCGGCTGACGTGATCGTAGCGGTGTTCTCCGCCTGCCGCCACATTCGCCTCACAACGCTGAAGGACTGAAAGCAGGCGAAGAGAGAGAGAGAAGGGAGAACAGAGGCTGTCCGCCCCCCAGGCAGAGTTGCGGGACGTAACTGTCACGATGGATGGGAACAGGTTGTGACGACCCGGAAGAAGCTGGGAAACGTGGTCCTTCAGAGGGTGAAGAGAAACAACAAGACGTCCTTGTAACCTAATTATAAGCACCCTATGAGTGCCCCCTAGTGCGCGTGGTAGGAACTGAGTACGTAGCGAGCGTAATTTTTACCGGATCGATTCACGACCGTAAGAAGGCATTAGCGGAAGGGTGTCACCGTGGGTTATCGGTTCGTTAGTGAGGAAGAGGAGGAGATATGAGACTTGTTTGTATGTCTTTGTTCTGGGAATCCTCTCCGTAGGTGAACGGATATCCCATGGGCTCACGGTCAATAAACGGTTAAACGGTATTTTGAGATTATTTCCTTCATCTTCATCCAACCAACTGCAACCTTAAATTGAACCCAATGAGGAGTAAGTGAGGACTTTGCCTCTGCGCTGCCCGCTCCATGAGTTAATATACAGCCCAATGGCTAACTCCAGGAATGCAGGGTCTCATCACCTGAGCCTTCCTCCCATTTGTCCAGATTGATTTGAGACAGAACACTGCCACCGCCTGCTTCGTCCATTACCAGCCGCCTCGAAGGCAGCTTTGTGATGTGAGCCGACCCATTCACACACAGCCGAAGGAGTTCTCCACAATACTTACAGTTCGAGCTAGTGCTTATTGATTTAAAAATGCCAACTCCAAAAGCTATTTGAAAAATAATGTGTCACAGCAACAAAAAAAAAAACCTACAAAACCCTAACAAGTGGAAAAAAAAAACCCTTCAATACCCCCCCAACCCCTCATCTTCCCTATATGAGTAACAACAATGTTTCAAGCGCAGTTCCTAAGCTGTGCGTGTGTGTGTGTGCATGTAGCAAATAACAATAAATCTGCAGCAACTTGCACAACTTCACTTGTCCCAGGAATTTCCCAAAAATTCCCCAAACAAACCGGTCAGAGAAATGTCCTTCACACAAAAACAGCAGCCAAAATGACCTTTTTCCAGATTGAAATCTGGTGTATGACACACGCTGTCCAGCCACCTTCCAAATAATAACTTCACCCTTTATTTGGGAGGAAGGGCCTATGCCTTGATACACCATCGCACATACAAAGCACATTAAATAGCATGTACACACAGTCAAAACAAAGAAAAGCATGTGTTCCTAAAACCCGTTCCTAGTGAGGAACTCGTGTTTTGTCACAGCTAATCCACGAGTGAGAATATTATCACGTTGCACAACAGTACGGACTTTTCTCTAAACAAGCCTACACATCCTAAACCGTTCGCTTGTTATGTTACATTTAAATAACAACGGGGTCATTGTCAAAGCCACAACAGGCCGTTAAAAGACGTTACTACTGCACAGATAACAGGACCTATCCTAACCACTCAGCACCTTAACAGCATAATGATATAATTAATTTTGTTAATTACATGGAAAATGGTTGAGGAATTGGGCATAAAAATCTATAGGACTATAGGTTTAATTTCCAGGTGCTGCATTGTAATCTTGAGCGACTAACTTACTCTGAATTGCTTCAGTAAATAGTCAGCTGTAGATGGATTGTATGCATGAAAAAGCAAGCTGCCGAAGTTCAATTTAGTGCCAATTTGGTCAATGCCATTTCACATCTTTGCTTATACACTGCAATACTGTAGTTCACAGCTCCAGTGAATCACGCTGCAGTTACTGGAACTGCGTTTGAAAGGACGTCAGTTGTGGTTTCCTAATTTTTTTTTTTACATTTGGCAGAAGTTTCCAAGGATTCTGTATTCTCATTATCTGACTGGTAGCTGTTCACGGACTGTGATTTCGTTTTTTAATTATTTCTTTATGACAAGACAAGCTGCAGCTGCAAGCCTACGTGTTAAATAAAATGCACATTTGGCCGATTTAATTTCCTAAATGTAAATAAACGAATAGAACGCAATTACAATTACACTGCATTCACTGTCCAGACTACTGGGCAGCTCCATTAGCCTAGCCGTGAAAATGTTCTCTCAGTAGCCTACACAACTGAGTATTACATAATGTATGTTTGAATGCAGAATGCAGAAGAACGCAGTGGATCTTTGGTGTGGGGAGAAAAAACTGGTACACATCTGTAGGGATTGTATGAAATATAATTTTAAATATATATATATTTTACTTTATTTCAGACCAATGAGTTTCTTGAAATTGACGTCGAATCATACAGGCAGTTTCATTTCCCAAAAAATGTCTTCCCATTAGCATGTAGCCAACACTCGTTTTTTAACGTGAGACCATTCAAACCATTTCGATTATCCCAAGTAAAATGCCGACGATGCTCTTTGTCGAACCAGCGCTGAACAATAGGTTACACAGGTAAGCTATAACAACACAACAAAAGTGCCCAAATTTGCCCAACTACGCAGAAAGTTACACCAGAGTTGTTCTTAGCATACCAACTAATACCGGACAAGATAAGTCATTTACTTCTAATTTACACTCGTGCGTGTTAGTATCTCAGTCAGATGAAGCCACGGGAGTTTCAGATGCTCGGGTGTTTTGGTGGTGCAACGAGAAACTTAATGTGAACCAGTTACTTTCACAGAGGCGTAGTTAACGGCGAACATAACTTCGCCACACTCAAAATACTTCAGAGGACACCGTTCTAGTTATTGCGCGTAGCGGAAACTGTGATATTTTTAAAAAAATGGAAACGCAAAAGCTATATTTCAATATTTAGTCAAAGGCAACATACATGTTTCATTTTATACAGAGCGACGAGGAGAGATTGCGTACAGTCATTTGAAAATATATAATTTTACAAAAAGAATGTGCCGTTTATTACCGTTTCTAAGCCCCAGGAGTCTGCAAATGTCCATTGTGAATCTCATTAGGGCGACCATTCAGCATTACTGAATTAAATGCAGCGAAATAAAACGTAACAATGTAAACACGCCGTTAAAATGTTGGGATGTGTACGGGAATCTCCCGAAGCGCACAGCGACGCCGTAGCCTACTTGGCTTTGCTGCCGGTACCACCCTAGTCCGCGTGAAAGGGTCGCGAACGAACGTGTGCGCATTCGCGTAATTCTGCGGTTGACTCGACGGTCGAATTATACATACAGCTTGAAGTGTTGGGTACCATACGAGTGCGATTTGTATAGGCAATTACAACAGTTGGTTTAAATCAAGTTCAGAATGTGTGATGGTTATCAATGGACATAGTGATTCGGCGTAATGATTGTCAATGAGAGACACAACATCAAAAATACCGCTTTAAATTCAAACTGCACATATTCTGTTACTACGCCATTCAACAAATTTTGTGTCAAAGTTGCTACTTTTGTCTTAATAATACATACGTTATGGGTTCTATATATAGAAGGTGTGTTAAAATAACACTAGTTTGTTTTGAGAGCGTAGAGTGATTGTGCTTGGCACTTGACAGAAACTAGCATTTCAAGCATGAACACAATGACACATTTAAAGCACACAAAACTAGAAGTCAGTGTTTCAAGAAAGGCATTTGTTTATTGCATGCAAGTTTGTAAGCCAGTTTTAACTGAATATATAGCACATCCCGGTTTTGAATTTTTACTACTGGTTTAAAACACTATGGTCTCTTTAAACATGTAAATGAAAAAAAGACTTGGAATAAACTAATACTAATGTTCCTTTGCTAGAGTGCTGATTTTGGGGGTCATTGCCCCCCTACAGTAGTGCTGATTTTGGGGGTCACTCAGTAGCAGCCCTAGAGCAGTGCTTTTTTTTTTTTTTTTTTTTTGGGGGGGGGGGGGGGGGGGCGCACATGGGGGGCTCCACAGCTGGAGGAACAGCTCTGGGACATCGGATGAGACTCTCACTCTCACTCTCACTCTCACTCTCACTCTCACTCTCACTCTCACTCTCACTCTCACTCTCACTCTCACTCTCACTCTCACTCACACACACACACACTCACACTCACACTCACACTCACACTCACACTCACTCACTCACTCACACTCACTCACACTCACTCACACTCACTCACACTCACTCACACTCACTCACACACACTCACACTCACACACACTCACTCACACACACTCACACACACTCACTCACACACACTCACACACACTCACACACACTCACACACACTCACACACACTCACACACACAACCATGCTGATCTTCCTCAGCCCCTGCGCAGGTCTGTCAGGACCATCATAGCAGCATTCCACCCAGAAGCCCCCATCACACCCCCACCTGAAAAACACAGAGACAGACATACGACAGACAGACAGACAGGCAGGCAGGCAGGACACATCCAAGCATTAAAAAACCTACTCACACATTAAAAGCAGGGGTGCACAAGTTAATCCAGTCATTTACCCAATCATAACACAAAATGAAAACATTTTACCGCGGTAAAATATAGGAATGAAGCAGCATTGGTGTTGAAGGGTTAACACGCTGTTGTCCTGTCCTGATCAGGATTGCTCCTATCTTTCATATGAAAGGGGATGACACTAAGTAACCACTGTGTGAGCCAGACACAGCTATCTCACAGGACACAAAGATCCAACTCCTACAGGCCTTGGGAAACGTCTCAAACAGGGAGGATGAGAACAGGACTCACTTAATGAGCTGGCTGTCCTTGAAACTGTCATGCACAAGTTTGCACAGTTCGTCTAGAGCAGAGATCATCAAATCATGACCCTCGGAGGCCGAGACTTGCTGGTTTTCCACCTTTACCTGGGAGTCAGGTGTGAAGACAGTCTGGCCAATTAGTTCCACTAATTGTTTGGTTAATTACCCGTGAGGTAAAAAAAAAAAAAAAAAAACAGGATTGGATTTGGGTTCAAGAGCCAGATTAGATTATCCCTGCTCTAGAGGATATGAACGATTGCTGTTAATAATGCTTTTTTAGGACATTGTTGACTCAGCAGGTGTGCTCTTTCTTCAGAAATAAAGACCTATATAACTGGATTGAAACCTTACAGATGTTAAAAATGCTACATGTATGACACCTGAGCTTTAAATATACATAAACACCATCAACATCACATACATACGTAGAGCTTATTGACAATTATCCAATAACAGACCTGGATGACTTCCACTGCCACACAGATAAAGGCCTTTGATTGGTGTGCGGTAGTCTGAGAGAGAGGGCAAAGGTCGTGCGAGATAGAGCTGGTCCAATGTCATTGCACCATGAAAAATATTCTGTGGAGAGAAAAAAGCAAAGGTTTAAAATGCAGCCATGTCATGGAGCTGACTAGTCTTGAAACGCACTAGGCCCTAGTATTTTAGCTTCTGCATTTCTTTCTGTGAGACAAGGGAATGTTTGGAGACCAGCACTCAGATTGAAATTCCCCCTCAGAGCAGAGATGACTTGGACTGTGTCAGAGTTAAAATGAGGAGTGTTATAGTTGATATGAACTGGTGATCTAGCAGTGGACCGGCCTACATCGGTAACTGTAGTATAAAGATTGTATTTGGTCTTTTCATATTCGCCCATTTTCCATATTGTGCGTTTAAACGATCCCCCGAAGCGGATATATGTACTTTTGATCAAATAGTTCGGCCGATTTCCTGGGCCGCTCCTGTGCTGCTATCCTAAGGTAGTTTAGTAATTCTGTTAACGTTATCGTCCGAGTAATTCGGTTAACGTTATCGTCCGAGTAATTCTGTTAATGTTATTGTCCATATCACACACAGTGAGGAAGGGGCCCCAGATATGCAAAGTCCCCAGTCTTATCGAAATGCAGAGATCTCTGGGACATAAATCTGTTTTCAGTTTGCTTAGCGTCTCACTAACAATGTTGCGTCCTTATCGCTCCCTTGGTTCAGAACCCCGCGGCCATAAACCAGTTTTTGTCTTCGGAGATAAATGACCGCCAGAGTGGCCGGCCCTGACCCAGACCTGGAGCCGCACACTCACCCCCCCGGTCAGGCCGAAAATACGCTCCAGGTCGGGGGGCACCAGCACTTCTTTGCCCACTATGGAGCCTTTGAAGCCGGGAGCATATCTCTCGATCCAGTCGAACACTGTGGAGGCACAAGGACAGGGGGGAGACGTCACCATAACACGGCACACTCGCCTCAGACCCTACGTCGGGGATCAGCAATTCACGGCCCGTAAGAGACCTTTTCCACCTCCCTTTACCTGAGAGTCAGGTGTGAAGCCACCCTGGCCAACCAGGAGCACTAATCACCCGAGAGAAAAGAAAACCAGGGCCGGATTTGCATTCAAGGGCCTGAGTTGATGATCCTTGCGTTCATAGCATTCCGTCCCGTACTCTAACCCAAAACTGAGAACCTTGACAGACCAACACCATGGGTAGTTCTGAGAACTAAATTTATTCCCTGCTCTCGACCAGGCACCATGCAAACAGCTGTTGGGGTGGAAGTAGCAACACTGTAGAAGGTCAAAGGCAGTCATCACAGAATCGTCACTTTCTTATTTTTTTTCTCTCAAGTAGAAAAATTAGCTTGTTACTGTTACCCCATTGGCAAATCTTGAGATGAGCTAAGCTCAGCTCATTGGCAATATTATCAAGCAAAAAAGTCATATATAAACAAGATTTCAAGTCTAAATATAAGAATAACATGCTTGTTGAGATTAAAGTATTGAAAATGACTCAAAGACCCGTTTCTGGAACCACCAACGTCCCAGGTGGTTCCTGATTTGAATGGCTCCCGTACCGTTTGACCAAAGGAAAACGCGGTGTCACTCTCCTACCCGAGTTGGCGAACTGCTCTCGGTCCTGGTCTGTCCAAGCCCGGCCGCCCTCCAGCCAGTAAGGAGTGAACTGGGTGAAGACGGAGACGACGTGGCAGCCAGGGGGCGCCAGAGTGGGGTCCAGCACGGACGGGATGCACATCTCCAGCATGGGTCTGTGGGAGGGGGACACGCCCGACATCAGCAGCCAGGCAAAGGCGGAGACACAAGACTTTCTCACGGGTTACGACCCTGGGAGCTCGGACGCCCTCTCACACTTTGCGAGGTCAGATAGCATGATAGCAGAGACTATATTACATTACATTACATTACATTACAAGGCAGCTGACGCTCGTATCCGGAGCGACGTACAATGAAGTCCAGATTGAACACAGGAACAAGTGTGAAGAGGACCCTAGAGGACAGTACGGTTCCGAGTCCTATACGGGCTCCTAGATAAAATTAAATAAATAAGGGAACCACCAATGAGAATCAAAACACCGGTGTCACAATCTGACCCTGTTGAATGAGGTGCGCTTCGTTAGGGTTGGAGTGAAAACCTATAGGACAGCAGATCTACAGGAACAGGCCTATGTATTGACCCAGGTCTGGCTGGTATCGCTGTACCAGGATGGGCCTTCCAGCAGCCCTGGGGCTCAGTGACTCTGACCTGGCAGAAGGCCGGCCCTGTTTCCCCTCTCGGTAGGCCGCCTCCAGCACCTCCACGCTCTCACAGTTGAGGTGGATGGAGCACTGGTGGTGTGGGCCGGGGGTCCCGTCCGCGGCGTTGGGCATGGCCAGGAAATTAGGGAGACGGTCCACAGCGACTAACCGACGAATCGGAGAGGAGAGAGAGTCACACAGCGACTAATCGACCAATCGGAGAGGAGAGAGAGTCACACAGCGACTAATCGACCAATCGGAGAGGAGAGAGAGTCACACAGCGACTAATCGACAAATCAGCGAGGAGAGAGAGAGAGACACACAGCAACCAACCGACAAATCAGAGAGGAGAGAGTCACACAGCAACTAACCGACGAATCAGAGAGGCGAGAGAGTCACACAGCAAGAGTTGTTTGATCCCCATTAGCACTGTGATGTTGTACTGAGGAACTTGATCTGATAACTGAGTTTACCGTTAATCTTGGTGACGGGAGACGTGTAGTCAATCTCAGATACAGCTCTCATGAATTCAGGAGACAGGGAATCCTGCAAGTATTTAAAACCCAAAACAAGCTGGGCCTTAATATCAGTAACAGTAAAAGTCCAAATCAGATAATGACCTTTGGAAAACAGTGGTGGAGGGCAAGTCATAGGTGGCCTCACCTGTGGAGTGAGCTTTTTGAAGGTGATGTGCGGAGTGGCGTTAGACAGAACCACTCTGCTGTGCACTTCAGACCCATCTTTCAGCAGGACACCTTTGGCACAACCATCAGGACCAACCAACACCTGCTCCACCTCCTGACAGACAGAAACACAGACAGGGTAAAGAATAAAGATTTGCTTAACGACACTACAGTCAATTCTGAGAGCTCTCCTGCATATTGTTAGCAATACATTTTCCAGAGACTTCAGTCTAATTAATATGTAGCTTACATAATGTGTCATATGTACCATTTTAGCTCATAACAAAAGAATGTATCGAGGCCCACTCTCCAAACAATGATGTCATCTGGGTATAACTTCTCCCTTTCCCCCCATTTTAGAATGGATTCAGAAAATTTTGTGGAGGCTGCAATCCAGAAGACACTAACATAAGACTCCAAATGTTCAGTTATGTCTTAAAATTGTCATTGTGAATTCATAAATATAGAGCAATAATGCACATTATTCTCTGGTTCAAATGACCCCTCCAGTCACTCCAGAAGTGACTAGCGTTACTGATATATCCCAATGACATCATCACTTACAATGATCACAGATACAGTAGAGATGTATTAGTCCGGATGCACTAAATACAGGCGACTCCGACTAAAACAGAATGTGCACAGTTATGAGGGTCGAGGTCCCTTTCGACAAGGACCTCTGACCTGGAAGTGGTACCTGCTCAGTGAAGATGGCGGCTCCGTGGGCGCGAGCTGAATTGGCGATGGACTTCGACACGCCTCCCATTCCCCCCTCCACGTAACCCCAAGCCCCCTTCTCCTTCTCCAGCTCCCCCATCACATGGTGCAGGAGAACATACCTTGGGGGGGGGGGTCACACATCCATATTAAACCACAGACCTTTACCTGGACATAGGTCATAGGTCAATGATCTGCATTTCGTTCTTCTTCCTTCACTTAGACTTCCACTGCCACCTGCCCAGTCCACATCTCAGTTCCCAGAGCTGGGATATACGCCTAAGTCTTAAAAACCCTTGACTGTTGCACTGTTGACCGTCTTTGTTTTGTCAGTTTGAGGCGACCTAAATCAGATCTCTTTCACTTTTCTGACATGCATCTCATAACCTCACCAGAAGGATTCGTTTTTGCTTGTTCCATACACTGTGTATAAACAAAAAAAAAAGTCATGTATTATGTTCATAACGCCCACTTTTCTGTGCTCACCCACTCCCAGGGTTACTGGGGCTGGTCATGGCTCCAATCACTCCGTCCGTGGCCAGCGTGGCTCTCAGGGGCTCGGACTCAAACCAGCGGTTCAGAATCTGCAGGCCAAGAACAGCACAAAGTCACACAGAGCCAGCTCAGAGGGGACGCCACTCCAAAAAGAGTGCATATTTCTTAAAAGCATGTGCATTCATTATTGTATTTTCTTTAATTAAGATAATTAATTTCATAATATACGGTGTCTGTCACTAGTGAATGTGCATATGACATAAAAATACATCGTAGTACAGTGCGTGTATTTATAATACAATGTGCAATGTGATAATTATGAAAAAGCACATATTTTTCCATGTACAAAAAAACAACACAAGTAAACCTTCACAAACCTTTGTTATTGGTGCAGTTATGAGCTCATATAGTTCTGGAATGTTCTTTCCCAGTTTCAGCCCTTTTAACAGAACACAAGTTCAAATAAATTCCACCTGACACTTTTATTAAACATAATTATAGGAGAAAATATACAAGAAAAATAGCTTTGATACACAGTAAATTCTCATAAGTCAATATACTGGTCATGAAGCTGGTCTAGCTGAGTATGAGCAGGTCAACTGGCTAGTGCTGGTCGCTTGTCAAAGTTGGTAGCTGGTCAGCTGTTGAGCTGGTCAAACTATGTCAAGCTGGGAGCTGGTCAGCTGTTGAGCTGGTCAAACCATGTCAAGCTGGGAGCTGGTCTGAACTGGTCAACCAGCTACCAGCTGTTTCAAAACCTAGCTTGAGCTGGTCTCTTCCAGCAGGGCGGCCTCAGTACCTGTCTTTATCAGGGGGGTCAGGGTCTTCAGGGCGGCCAGCCGTCTGCGCAGAGGGCCCTGGGTGACCCCGGGAATGTCCACGGGGGGGCTGTCCAGCAGGGGGTGTATCGCCTCAGCCAGCTTCTCCAGGTACGTGTTAAAGGCACGATAGGCCTGGAGAGAACCAATCAAAACACAGAGTCTCTAACCCTCACCCTCACAGACCTTAGCCCTTACTGCGGATAGGCCTGAAGAGAACCAATCAAACCACAGCCCTTATCCCGTACTGCAGATTGGTTCTCTTCAGGCCAATCAAAACACATAAACCTTGAAGACAAGCTGAAAATGAAACCCATCAACAGAGAGTCTGGGTTTGCACAGACTGACTGAGTGACTGGCTGGCTGGCTGACTGGCACTTGCCTTGGCATCTTTTTCCGAAAACTTCCCGATCTCACGCATGTTCTGCTCCATGTCTGAGCCGAGCAGCAGGGAGCGCGGGGGCTGCCCCCCCACCCCCTCCTCCAGCATGGGGGTGAACGCGTGAGGGTCCCGCATGAACACCTTCAGCCCGTGTTTCTGAGAGAGAGAGGGAGAGGGAGAGAGAGAGAGGGAGAGAGAGGGAGAGAGGGAGGGAGAGGGAGAGAGAGAGAGGGAGGGAGAGAGAGGGATCGAGGGAGGGAGGGAGGGAGGAAGAGAGAGGGAGAGAGAGGGACCTTCATATGTTCATTGAAATGTTTTTCTGTCAGCTTTGTCACTACCTGGGAATGAATTTCCAGGAAACAAAGCAACTGGAATTAACATTTGTGGGATATCGGTGGGATGTTTGGAGTGATGTTTGGCGGGCTGTTTAGCGGAATGTTTGGTGAGATGATGGCAGGATGTCGGTGGGATGTTGACAGTATGTTGACAGGATGTTGGCGGGATGTTGGCAGAATGTTGGCCTGGGGCCCACCTTCAGCTCCAGGTCCCTGTAGATATGAGGTCTGAGCAGGCTGAGCAGGTAGGACGCCCTGGAGAACCGGAAGCCTGGAAGTACATGCCTGGAATTACGCACCTGGACACGGACCAAGCAGGAGAATCCACACAATATCCACCAGCTTCCCAGCACGTCTCCCTCCCCCATTCCCCTCAGGGAATCTCACAGGTAAGACTAGCAGTACATCCGCCAGATGACAGCCCAATCAGAGGAAATACTATACTAAAATACTAATTATCCATCCATCCATCCATCGTCACCCGCTTATCCGGAGTCGGGTCGCGGTGGCAGTAGGCAAAGCCGGGTATTCCAGGCGTCCCTCTCCCCAGCAACGCATTCTAGCTCCTCCTGGGGGATCCTGAGGCGTTCCCTGGCCAGGAGAGATATATAATCTCTCCAGCGGGCTCTGGGTCTCCCTCGGGGTCTCCACCCAGTTGCACGAGCCCAGAAAACCTCCAAAGGGAGGCGCCCGGGAGGCATCCTGATCAGATGCCCGAACCACCTCAATTGGCTCCTTTCGACGCGAAGGAGCAGCGGCTCTACTCCGAGCTCCCTCCGGATGTCCGAGCTCCTCACCCTATCTCTAAGGCTGAGCCCGGCCACCCTACAGAGAAAGCTCATTTCGGCCGCTTGTATACACGATCTCGTTCTTTCGGTCACTACCCAAAGCTTGTGACCATAGGTGATGGTTGGGACGTAGATCGACCAGTAAATCGAGAGCTTCGGCTTCCGGCTCAGCTCCCTCTTCACCACAACGGTCCGGTGCAACGCCCGCATTACTGCTGACGCTGCACCGATCCGCCTGTCGATCTCACGCTCCCTTCTACCCTCACTCGTGAACAAGACCCCGAGATACTTGAACCCCTTCACTTGGGGCAAAGACTCATTCCCAACCCGGAGGGAGCAATCCACCGTTTTCCGGCAGAGAACCATGGCCTCGGACTTGGAGGTGCTAACTCTCATCCCGGCCGCTTCACACTCGGCTGCAAACTGCTCCAGTGCGTGCTGAAGGTCACGGTCCGATGAAGCCAGCAGAACCACATCATCCGCAAAAAGCAGAGATGCGATTCTGAGGTCACCAAACCGGACACTCTCCTCACCTCGGCTGCGCCTTGAGATCCTGTCCATGAATACCACAAACAGGACCAGTGACAAGGGGCAACCTTGGCGGAGTCCAACACCCACAGGAAACGTGCTTGACTTTGTGCCGAGAATGCGGACACAGCTCTCACTTTGGTTATACAGGGACCTGATGGCTCGTAACAACGGCCCCGGTACCCCATACTCCCGCAGTACACCCCACAGGGTTCCCCAGGGGACATGGTCGAAAGCCTTCTGCAAGTCCGCAAAGCACATGTGGACTGGATGGGCAAACTCCCATGACCCCGCCAGCAACCCTGCCAAGGTAAAGAGCTGGTCCACTGTTCCACGGCCAGGACGGAAGCCACATTGCTCCTCCTGAATCCGAGGTTCGACCGTTGGTCGGAGCCTCCTTTCCAGCACCCTAGAGTAAGCTTTCCCAGGGAGGCTGAGGAGTGTGATACCCCGGTAATTGGAGCACACCCTCCGGTCCCCCTTCTTGAAAATGGGGACCACCACCCCGGTCTGCCACTCTACAGGTACTGTCCCCGACCTCCACGCGACACTGAAGAGGCGTGTCAGCCAAGACAGCCCAACCATGTCCAGAGCCTTCAGCATCTCAGGGCGAATCTCATCTACACCCGGCGACTTGCCACTGAGGAGCTTTTTGACTACCTCAGCAACTTCCGCCAGGGATATAGGTGCAGATTCCCCCGAGTCCGGAGATGGGAGTTGAAGACCTCGCGAACAGGGGCCTCCGCCAGACGTTCCCAGTTCACCCTCACTACACGTTTCGGTTTACCGGGTCGTCCGGCAGCCTCCCCGGCTACTTGATCCAACTCACCACCAGGTGGTGATCAGTTGACAGCTCTGCTCCTCTCTTCACCCGAGTGTCCAAGACATACGGCCGCAGGTTTGACGATACGACCACAAAGTCGATCATCGGTCTTTGGCCTAAGGTGCTCTGGTACCAAGTACACTTATGAGCTACCCTATGCTCGAACATGGTGTTTGTTATCGACAATCCATGACCAGCACAGAAGTCCAATAACAAAACACCGCTTGGGTTCAGATCAGGCAGGCCATTCCTCCCAATCACCCCCCTCCAGGTTTCTCCGTCATTGCCCACGTGAGCGTTGAAGTCGCCCAGCAGAACTATGGAGTCTCCGGGTGGCACCCTTTCCAGGATGCCGCCCAGTGACTCCAAGAAGGCCGGATACTGTAAATTGCCATTTGGTGCATAAGCACAAATGACAGTCAGAGCTTTCCCCCCAGTGACACGTAGTTGCAGAGAGGCGACCCTCTCGTTCCCCGGGTGGAACTCCAACACAGTGGCGCTCAGCCAGTGGCTTGTGAGTATCCCCACACCCTCCCAGCACCTCTCACCTTGACCAACTCCAGAAAAGAACAGAGTCCAGCCCCTCTCCAGGAGTTTGGTTCCAGAACCAGTACTGTGCGTGGAGGTGAGCCCAACTATATCTAATTGGTACCGCTCCGCCTCTCGCACTAGCTCCGGTTCCTTCCCCACCAGAGAGGTGACGTTCCACGTCCCCAGAACCAGTCTGCGACACCGAGGATCAGCACGCCCGGATCCCCGCCTTTGCCTACTGCCCGTTGGGCAAAGCGCCCGACTCCGATGCCGACCCCTGCAGGTGGTGAGCCCACAGGGCGGCGACCCCACGTGACCAGTTCGGGTTGTGCCCGGCCGGGCCCCATGGGATAAGGCCCGGCCACCAGACGCTCGCCTCCCGGATCTGGCTCCAGCAGGGGGCCCCGGTTTCCCTTTTCCGGGCGAGGTAACTGGGTCGTTGTGTGGCCGTATCATGGGAGTCTTAAAATTAGCAGGTACCAATTAATCCTTCTAAAATATTTTTTCTACTGGACAAACCGGGAAATTAATGAGTTACAGAGTGGACTTTACCTGGAAAGATCTGTTTTGATATATTAATTATTAATGGACTTTAGGACAGATTGGGCAGGGCTTACCTGGGATGATCTCCTCGGAAACGGCTGCTCCTCCCAGCACGTGCCTGCGCTCCAGCACAGCTGTGTTCACCCCCCCTTTCTGCAGGTAGGCTGCCTGGGACACACACACACCAGCTCAACGCACACACACACACCGGCTCAACACACACACAGACACACACACAGACACACCTGCTCAACACACACACATACACCTGCTCAACACACACACACATCCACACACACACACACACACACACACACACACACACCTGCTCAACACACACCTGCTGAAAGCATGCACCTAAGGAACCCCAAATCTCTACAGCTAGCACACAAACACCTACTAAAGGTACACACCTGGGGAAGCCCAATTCTCGGAACCATATCTATTTTCCATATCCAATTTTTTTACTAAAAACGCATTACATGCAATGCAAGTACAATGTGAACTATTTGTCATTCAAAATATGATACTACTTTTCACTCTCGTTGTGTTATTATATGGTTGTTGTTGTTTTTTCCATAGCAATGATAAAAGAAAAGGGTCAAACTTACTGCGACCAGTCCATTGTGGCCTGCAATGACAGAAGAGCGCAGTGGGTGTTTACACACACCAGGGAATATGGCTGACCGTATTTTAAGTGATCAATGTGCATTCGGTTTATTAGATCTGAAGCAAATTAATCTTTACTCCTCCAATTGTCGCTCAAATAGCAGGTGAATCTGCGAATATGGGGGAAAAAGGCAGCCTAGTCGAAACGCCTGCAACGAAGACAGTTAAAAAGAGAGAAAAAGTTTCTGACACCCCCCCCCCCCCAGGTTAGCAGGCTACGCGACACACATATCAAACAGCAACTCTGCAACAGTCGTCATTCTGTACTGGGCGCTTTATTTTTTACGCTGTATACGGTCGCAAGAAATGCGCTGTAACACTGAAATTCCGTGCCAGAATTTACGCACGTTTGAGAAGCATTACCTCCGCCGATGACCAGAGCGTCATACTGTGCTCTGAGCGCTGCCACATGACATGCCCTTGTGGCCGTCCCGAAACGACAGGCAGACGGCCAAGTGCGGACTACGCTAACCGCAGAAGCCATGGCGAACTTCACCGAAACTCTATTCTGCACTCTTTCGCACTCTTCCCTCGCTGAACCTTGTCTACTAGTTACCAAAAAACCAGTTACCAAAGTCTACTAGTTACCTAAGTGGGCCTTCTGACTCCGCCCAAGTCCACACGCAACTGTTTCTTATAATGAGCACCTGCTTCCAAGGAACACCGAAGCACACAGCTGAACATAGCTGCCAACTCTCACGCTTTCGGCGTGAGACATACGCACTTGCTTGTGCATATGAACAAATGGGTGTGTCTCACGCCGAAAGAATGAGAGTTGGCAGCTATGGTAATATATAACAAGAATTGAAGTCGAAGACGATGCATATTGTCAAAAGCATGTTGTACACGTACGTTATTGGTTTAGGGAATTATTTTTTATTTTATTTTAGTATTTCTTCACCATTTTTTAAATCTGATTTCTTTCGACATGTATTGTTCTCAAAACGGCGGGTATTCCACTAAGCGAACTCACAAAATCTGGAATTAATTGAAATAGTCTAGCTTTAACTTGGGTTAATATTACTAAATAATATTAATTCAGACTCAACTCATTCCACTAATATAATTCAGTTGCAAAGTATCCACGTTAAATCAATGCACACTCGTTCCACTAATATAACTCAGGTTCAAATGATCTACATTAGCTGAAAGCAGATTTAAATTTGTGTTTAGAAATTTGGGAGATTTACGTGCGTTCTGCTGTATTCTACTCCAATCCATCAGCAAGGATCCCCAAATGTGGGCGGGGTTTTCTCTTTAAACGGACAGGCCACCCAACAATTAAAGCAGGGGTCCACTTACCGAGAGTATTATCTGTCCATTCAGATAGTTTCGCTGAGATATGACAATTTTTCGAGATTTGACGACTTTTTTAGACGCAGTTCAACGTGATACAATGGACCTCTTTTTCCGGTAGTCCTTCCAAATAATATACTCTTAATTATCCAGTTTCAGTAATTTGTGCTTTTTTATATATATATAAAGTAAAAATATGTTAATGTTTAATGCATTTTGCTTCAAAGATATTGATTCTGGATTTTGTATCTATTTTTATTTAGTGGGGGAAAAAATATGATAGTATAGTTTTCAGAGACGGGTCAACAAATACATATGCTCCCTTTCATAAGTATTATACTGTATAAAGCTTCTCTATGCAATTGAAGCAGACTACGATCCCTGGCCCACGCACAACAGATATGTAGACCGACTGACACAGGAAATAATAAACTCAAATATACAAATAATACATATTCATGAATAAGGCTTTTTCGGAGGATGTATAAAGTGTGACGGGCAAAACCTGCTTACACTGGGTGCAGTTTCAAGATGAAACCACAAGGGGGCAAACGCAATCTCTACTTCACTCAATGACCATGGTTTCTTTGGGGTCTACGGGAATTCTCAGAACTGGTGAAGATTAAATGCGTCACAATAAATAAAAATTTTTTATTTATTAAGCAGCAGTGTTAGTATTTGGGCAAAGTATAAAGGCAGAACAAACACACAGTACACCTCTCTGTAAAAAACAGTGTTTTATTGGGTAGCTGTACAGAATGTAAACGTCTCATGTTTTTCGGATGCTAATACGGTCTGTCCCTAATACGGACACGGGGGGAGGGATGGGGGATATGGTTTGGGAAGGGGTGGGGGGTACGGTTCGGGGCGGTGGGGGGCAGCACGGTGCCGTCTGCGCCCCGCGTTGCATTCTGCTTTAGAGGACGCATATCACAGTAACTCCTCAAAACCTAAACCATCCCCCGCCCCCACATATGAGCACCGCAAAATCAAAACACTCAGACAATATTTAATTTATTTACAATTACAACAAAAACAATCAGTAATCAATATTTCTTTTTTTATAATGGGGAGTAAGGAACTTGAAGGAAATCACTTTTTTTAATTAAAATATAAGTGGTGTGATTACAGAAATGACATCGTTAAACACTGTAGTCCCTCTCTGGTGTTCCGAGGCTTATTGAGTAACTATAGCGACCAGTGACAGTCGGATCAGCACCAGAAACAGGGTCGGGAGCGGACCCTCATACAGGACATTACAGACCACCTGCCTGTCTGTCTGTTTATCTGTCTGTCAGTCCTCCTCTTCAGTATCTGCCCTCTCGCTCCACACAGCTCACTCCGATGGCGTTGTCAGGGCAGAGACACGAGCGGCCACTAGGGGTCGCTAGACACAAATGCGTGCAGCCTCCGTTGTTGACCGCACAATAGTTTCGCCCTGAGGAGAAGAGTTCACATTACAATCCAAACAGAGAACAAAGTGAAAATAAACAAGTACTTGCGCACACAGAAAAGATGTCCCAAAGTCACACAGTAAACAGCCGGCTCCCAACAATGGCTGAAATCGTCTGTGAAACATCCGCTTCGTTAAGAGAAGAAATCCTGCGGTTTCCTAACAAGACAAACAGCAGGTTTTCATCACTACTGAAACACACAGCCCACTACTCAAACACACAGCCCACTACTCAAACACAGATCGCTACTCAAACACACAGCCCACAACTCAAACACAGATCACTACTCAAACACACATCACTACTCAAACACAGATCACTACTCAAACACACAGCCCACAACTCAAACACAGATCACTACTCAAACACACATCACTACTCAAACACACATCACTACTCAAACACACATCACTACTCAAACACACATCACTACTCAAACACACAGCCCACAACTCAAACACAGATCACTACTCAAACACACAGCCCACTACTCAAACACAGATCAATACTCAAACACACAGCCCACTACTCAAACACAGATCGCTACTCAAACACACAGCCCACTACTCAAACACAGATCGCTACTCAAACACACAGCCCACAACTCAAACACAGATCACTACTCAAACACACAGCCCACAACTCAAACACAGATCACTACTCAAACACAGTTCTCACTACTCAAACACACAGCCCACTACTCAAACACAGATCGCTACTCAAACACACAGCCCACTACTCAAACACACATCACTACTCAAACACAGAGCTCACTACTCAAACAGAGTTCTCACTACTCAAACACAGACCACTGCTCTCTCTACTGTACCCAAAGCTGTAGAACGGATGAAAGGTATTTGCAGGACGTAAATAAAGTTCCCTGGGACACCACATCTGTAGCTTTGTGGAAAAAAAACACAGCAAATGCAGCCAAAACTGAATCTTGCCAAATTAGGATTAGCGACCGTGAGCACAGATGTCTCTGTATGTCTGAGTCGAGCTGGACCCCAGGAAACCCCCGACTCCAACCTCCGTCTGTGATCACAACCCCAGTTTCCACCCCACCGTCACCTCTCTCTCTGAGGGGAGTCTGCTCTTCACATCTTTCTCCTCTGCAGAGATTTTGGGGTCACTGTGTCAAACCTTTTCCCGCCTGGGATTGCTAACAGGACAGGGCTACTTGAGTCCAATTTAGTTATGAGGTTAAAGGTTAAAGGTTAACAACCTTTTATTGTGGTAGGGTCAAATTTGACCCGTTGTCATGTTGAGATGTTATTTATTGCATATCTTTTTTCAAAATTGTAACAAGGCTTCGTGATATCCTCAAAAACAACTATATAAACACAACAAAACTAATTGTCACCATTTTAGTGAATTCTGAAGGTCTCTTAACAGAAAAGTTACATCTGTGGCGTTATGGGTGAAATATGACCCGGCAGAGAACATTGGCTGTTGTTAGTAAGGCATGCATCATTGAAAAGCTGTGGGTAGCTCTGTGGATAAAATTTGGGTCAAACAAGATTCATCTTTGACTCTGGACCCATGGGGAGGGCTCTGGTGAATCCCCACGTTGACAAACGACAGCGGCTTCCCCAGACCCCTGCCTCGGCCAGTTCCGTGTGAGGGCTTCATGCTACACCCACACCAGCAACCCGCACAAGGAACCAGCCGAGGGATGCCAGGGGGGACAAGAGAGAGAGGTGCCAGTCCTGCCCTGCCGTCAAGGACAGAAAGACCAGCACCACTCACCACAGATGTGAGAAATACATCTGCAAGGATGCACACTCAAACAATCACATACTGTGACTCATGCACGTGAACACACACACACACACACATACATACACACACACACACACACACACACACACACACACACACACACACACACACACCCATACACACACACCATCTTGTTCCTGTTCAATGTTCAATTTAAATGTGTTATTTCAAACACACACACACACACACACACACACAAACCATCTTGTTCCTGTTCAATGTTCAATTTGAATATTGACCTTTTGACCTTTTTTTAATATATACGGGTCAAATTTGACCCGTGATTTATCTCAGCCCTAAACACAAGTGTGTCTCCTATAGACCGTTTAGTCAGATAAATATACCACTTGTTTTAAAGAAAAGGTTTAAATTCACTCATATGAGTGAATTTAAACCTTTTTTTAAAACAAGTGGTATATTTTAAGATAAACGGTCTTGGGACCATTGTGTTTAGGGCTGAGATAAATCACGGGTCAAATTTGACCCGCTAACAAAAAAAGGTGTGGTCAACTTTCTAACACATTAGGAAGGTTAAGGTCAGAGGTCGGAGGTCAGCGTCAGGGGAGTCCATACCAGCAGGGCTGAACATCAAAGTAGAGGATATGCTGTCTCTTTACGGGTGGGGGGGGGTGGGGGCTCACGTTGAGGGGGGGGTTTGTCTACACTTGTCCTGAAACAGATCTCTGCTGTGTATGATCTGCAGGCGATAGGGCGGGCTAACCCCACTCCAGGCCTGACCAGGGGAAAGAAAGGCCCGTTTGTCCAGGTCTTGCAGTAGTTCAGCAGGGCACTTCAGTGACAGCACAGTCAGGCGGTTCCTGGAGGCAGGTACGGGGGGGGTGGGGCGGGGGGGTTACCTGCAGGGCACTGAGAGAAGGCTGCGGTGATTCCGTACAGCCGCGATCGTTTCTGAGGCTGGAACCGGTCCGATTCCTTCCCCTCGGGCCGGTCCACCACCACCAGCGCATCTCTGGAGAGGAGGAATAAACACATGAAGATGACACAAACAGACATCTACCAACACAAATCTATCATTCACCCCTACCAACACAAATCTACCATTCACCTCAACCACAACACATCTACCAATCACTGCTAACAAAACACACATCTACTAATCACCTCTAGCAACACACATCTACGTATCGTTCAACTCTCCCAACACACACATCTCCCAACACACATCTATGCTTCACCTCTACCAAAACACATCTGACAACACACATCTATCAATCACCACAAATAAAACACTACCAACACATATCTACCAATCACCTCAAACAAGACACACAGTTCTTTTACCGAAAAATATCTATCTCTCACCACTAACAAAGCATATCCACCATTCACCTCAACAAAACAGATCTACTATTCTCCTCCACTATTCACCTCAACCAATCACACCTAGCTCCTAAAGCATCGACACCATTCATCTCTCGCTAAACGCTCCATAACTGTTGCCATTTCACCTGTCCCCAGCTGACAGCTGCACAGCGGGGTCTTCACCCCCCCCCCCCCGCTAGTGAGGTCAGAGGGGGCCCCCCAGCTCCACCCGCAAACTTCAGGAAAGTGAGAAATTGGAAGCAGCTGGCAGCCTGAGAACGGGCTCCGTGGCTGCAGTCCAGTCCGCTCGGTGTCCTGTTCCCCTCCCCCCCCCCCCCCCCCCCTCCCCCGTATGAGGTCATGGAGCAGCACCGCAGTGCAGGAGCGGGTCTGGGATAAAGCAAGGAAGCCAGCCAAACCGGACCGTACCATTACCGCTGGAACGTACCATTACTGCCGGAGCTCAACACTACCACTGGACCACAACACTACCAACGTACCACACCACTACCACTAAACCACAACACTACCACTGAACCACACCACTACCACTAAACCACAACACTACCACTAAACCACAACACTACCACTAAACCACAACACGACCACTAAACCCTAACACTACCACTGAACCACACCTTTCCTGCTACTCAACTGCACTGGAAAATGGGGCCCAAAGTCAGAAACAACATGGATGCCTGTTGTAGTAAAACTAGTGTGAGACTGGGCACAGGACTGTACCGGCCTAGCGTAGCGGTTAAGGTAAATGACTGGGACACGCAAGGTCGGTGGTTCTAATCCCGGTGTAGCCACAATAAGATCCGCACAGCGGTTGGGCCCTTGAGCGAGGCCCTAAACCCTGCATTGCTCCAGCGGAGGATTGTCTCCCGCTTAGTCTAATCAACTGTACGTCGCGCTCTGGATAAGAGCGTCTGGACTGTAGCCTGGAGTGCAAAGCATGCTGGGAGAGAGCCTACTTCTCCCAGTCGGTGTAGTAGAGGTTCTTCCCGTAGGACGTCATTCCGAAGGGGTACTGCAGGCCCTCTAGCACGGTCTTGCGGTCGCTCCGGGTAGGGTTCAAGCACTCCACCTTGTGGGTCCCTGCAAACCAAATAAGCACAGAATAACAGACACACCCCCTGCACGGGAACAGCCAAGCAGTTCCCAGGAAAGTTCCTGAAATTATTGAGTAAACGGGTCATATTTCAGACGGCAACTCGAGACCTATTCAAGCAGAACTCTATAAGGGCATGAAAGGATTTCTGAGGTACTGAAGTTCAACCCTTTCTTGCCTCCAAAGCAGAGCCCTGACAGCATGTAGCAGGAGCTCCTGCTGCAGAAGGTTCAGGGGTTCAGGGGTTAAGGTTCGGGAGTTGGGGTTTGGGGTTTGGGGGATAAGGGGTTAGGGGGGGTTAAGTTTCGGGGGTTGGGGGTTAGGGGGTGAAGGGGTTGGGGTTAGGGGTTAGGGTTCGGGGGTTAAGGTTCAGGGGGTTAGGGGGTTACGGTTCGGGGGTTAGGTGGTTGGGGTTAGGCGGTTCGGGGGTTGGGGGGTTAAGGTGAGGGGGTTAGGGGGTTAGGGTTGTGCACGGAGCATGTGTAACACACACCAGCGTCAGCCCAACACAGCAGGGAGCTCTGGGGGTCATAGGTCAAAGCGTTGGGCAGCCCCAGGTCGTCCTTCACCAGAACCTTCCGGTTGGTCCCGTCCATGTAAGAGGATTCGATTTTG
>NC_083777.1:29553778-29571278 GCF_963514075.1 Conger conger | reverse complement strand
GAAATCAAACCTCTGACCCGTGACCTCTGACCTGCGACCTGTGACCCACCTGCAGTGATGATGGGGGCAGGATCCCCGCCCTGCAGGCTGGCTCGGCTGATGGCGGGGGTGCTGATGTCGGTCCAGTACACCATCTTGTCCACGCAGTCGTAGGCCACGCCGATCACCACTTTCTCCTGCGGAACATCAGCGGAGAGTCACGCGACACTGCATGCGGGCGGGCGGACGTCATGGCAACGACTGAAAATGTGTTCCTTCGTGACCCTCCCGACTGTCTAGCCCGGGGGTCGGCAAGCCTGGTCCCTGGAGAGCCGCAGGGTGCGCGGGTTTTGGCTTTCACTTTAAAATCAGACCCAGGAAACATGGTGAGGTGGGATAACTGGTGCAATTAACTGCTTTTCATTGATTACGTTTTGAGAAGCAACGAAAGACGTCGCACACCCTGCGGCTCTCCAGGACCAGGATTGGCCAGCGCCTGGTCTAGACGTTACACTTCCATCCAAACACACAAAACATGTTGTGAGTGAAATAAGGAAATCCTTTTCAGACTGGCTTACTGCGGCATCCATTTTGAAAGCCCTGTCTGTGATATTAGCGAGGCAGTGATGAGCTTTTCCCACATGTTTCTAATGACTCCCAGGCCCACTTTGCACAGCTGGGAACCACAAAAATGTGGCCTTACGAAATCACTCCGAGTTTCCCGAGAAGACAAAACAGACTAGACTGGCCTCTAATGTACTGTATACATCCTGACAGTAGACAAAAAGCCAAGAGTAAACTTTGCTCTTTGCTTTGTTAGGAAAAATAGTAGTAGACACTCAGATGACTGTTCCTTGGGAATTAAAGACAGAAGAGCGTGTTGGACAGGGTGTGTTTAGCTGGCATGTTGGACAAGGCATTTTGGACAGGCTGTGTTTAGCAGGGCGTGTTGGACAGGGTGTGTTTAGCAGAGTGTTTAGCAGGGCGTGTTCAGCAGGGTGTGTTTAGCGAGGCGTGTTCAGCAGGTTGTGTTTAGCAAGGCATGTTTACCAGGGTGTGTTCAGCAGGGTGTGTTGGACAGGGCGTGTTCAGCAGGGTGTGTTGGACAGGGTGTGTTCAGCAGGGCTTGTTTAGCAGGGTGTGTTGGACAGGGTGTGTTCAGCAGGGCGTGTTCAGCAGGGTGTGTTTATCAGGGTGTGTTGGACAGGGCGTGTTCAGCAGGGTGTGTTGGACAGGGCGTGTTCAGCAGGGTGTGTTCAGCAGGGTGTGTTGGACAGGGTGTGTTCAGCAGGGCGTGTTCAGCAGGGTGTGTTGGACAGGGCGTGTTCAGCAGGGCGTGTTCAGCAGGGCGTGTTCAGCAGGGCGTTTGAACAGGGCGTGTTCAGCAGGGTGTGTTTAGCAGGGTGTGTTGGACAGGGTGTGTTCAGCAGGGTGTGTTGGACAGGGTGTGTTCAGCAGGGCGTGTTCAGCAGGGTGTGTTCAGCAGGGTGTGTTGGACAGGGCGTGTTCAGCAGGGCGTATTCAGCAGGGTGTGTTGGACAGGGCGTGTTCAGCAGGGTGTGTTGGACAGGGCGTGTTTAGCAGGGTGTGTTCAGCAGGGTGTGTTGGACAGGGCGTGTTCAGCAGGGTGTGTTCAGCAGGGCGTGTTCAGCAGGGTGTGTTGGACAGGGTCTGTTCAGCAGGGTGTGTTCAGCAGGGTGTGTTCAGCAGGGCGTGTTCAGCAGGGCGTGTTCAGCAGGGTGCAGCGGGTACTCACAGGCAGGTGCAGGACGGCCTTGGCCCGGTCCTTCTGCAGGTCGTACCCCTGCAGGGGGACGTGCTCGATCTTCCCGCTCTGCGCGAACAGCAGGTGGGTCCCCTCGGGCAGGGGGTGCACGTCCGGCCGGGGCGTGGGGCCCACCGGCACCGGGGGCTCCGGCTCGATGCCTGCAGGCCACGCACATCGCCACGGAGACACAAAAACAGCCCACGTCAACGTCATTTCTGAGCAAAAATAACAACCCGGCCAAGAAGGGAAAGCGGAAACGCTGACACATTTCTCCTAATGACGCTCTCACATGGGCCGGCTGCCATGTTCTGCTCAGTGGCGGATAGGCCTGGGAGGGATTGTAGTTCTATTGACTGTTCTGTTTATTTCTCAATATGTTATTTGTAATCTTTTTTTTCAGTTTCTTATTTCTTCTCTTACAAGGCAGTGAGCGTCATGGCACAGTCATCTTACAGGCCAGTCGGCCGTAGCGTAATGGCAGCGTAGATCCCCGGTGTAGCCACAGTAAGATCCGCACAGCCGTCGGGCCCTTGAGCAAGGCCCTTAATTAACCCTGCATTGCTCCAGGGGAGGATTGTCTCCTGCTTAGTCTAATCAACTGTACGTCACTCTGGATAAGAGCATCTGCCAAATCCCATTAATATAATGTAATTGTATTTAAATTCTGACAAAAATGTTTCAGTAATTAAGATTTAAGTGTGGATTAGGTGAGTGAGGGAGGGAGTGTTAGGTGTGAAGTGGGACAGGGGTTAGGGGGGGAGAGCTGGTTTAGGTGTGGGACAGGGGTTAGGCGTGGGGCGGTGGTGTTAGAGGGTTTGGTGTGTGTGTGCATGGGGGGGGGAGCTGGTTTAGGTGTGGGACAGGGGTTAGGAGTGGGGCGGTGGTGGTAGAGGGTTTGGTGTGTGTGTGCATGGGGGGGGGGGGGGGGGGGGAGAGCTGGTTTAGGTGTGGGGAGGTGGTGTTAGAGGGGGTTTGGTGTGTGTGTGCATGGGGGGGGGGCTGGTTTAGGTGTGGGACAGGGGTTAGGGGTGGGGCGGTTTGGTAGAGGGTTTGGTGTGTGTGTGCATGGGGGGGGAGCTGGTTTAGGTGTGGGACAGGGGTTAGGGGTGGGGAGGTGGTGTTAGAGGGTTTGGTGTGTGTGTGGAAGGGGGGTGTGAGGGGGGGGGGACACTCACACATGGGCGTGCCGCCGCGTCCCGTGCGGGTTCCGGGGATCTCGCCCCCCTGCCGGTCCACACACCAGCACTGCCCCACGCTCACGTGGCACTGCGTGGGCTCGTACGCCCCCCGGGCATCGCAGGTGGGCACGTACTGCCCAGGGAGGGGCCGTGGGCCCCGGGGCCCCAACGCACCCGACAGGGCCCGCTCCCGATGCACCTGGCACTGCGTCTTCTCATGTTCTGATTGGTCAAGAGCGTCGGAGTCAAGATGCAAACAAATACATACACAAAGACACGCTGATTTATATACAAAGACACGCTGATTTACACACAAGAAACAAACTAATTTACACACAAATACCCTAATTTATACACAAATAACACTCATTTATAAACAAGGAGCAAAGACATTTACACACAAATAACACTCATTTATACACAAGAAACAAATACATTTACACACAAAAACAGGCTAATTTACTCAAAGAGGAACAAGAGGAAACACTGATTTACACACAGAGATTCACAGACAAAAGAAGTCAGATAATGCGGGAGGAGGGAGAGCCCGGTCGAGCACACAGGAAGTGCCCGATTTGTAAAAGCAGGATCCCGCAGCTTCCTGTTTATTCCTGGTTTACTCCAGCGAGTGACATTGGACCGAACGCTCCCACATTCGAGCCTCTGTGTGGGAGTGAAACCTGGAGGAGCGGAATGCAGTGCCGAGCCGTTCAGAGCGGACTCACCCGCCGCCCCGTTCCCAGCCTCCGCCGTGCAGACCGTCAGCGAGTCATAACAGGGCCCGCCAATCAGCCCGCTAACATCAACACCGCTCCGCGCAAACGCAAACACGCTCACACACACACAATGCACAAAGACACAGATAAAGACTCAGAAAAGCACAAACACACAGACGCAGAAACACTAAAATGCACGAACAAAGATGTACAAATGAACATAGGCACAAACACAAAAGCATAAACACAGACTCACAAAAGCACGAACACACACTCACAAAAGCACAAACACACACTCACAAAAGCACAAACACACACTCACAAATGCACAAACACAAACACACAGACGCAGAAACTCACACAAATGCACAAAGACACAGACACAAATGCACAAATACACAAATGGAGGAAAAAAAACATAGAAACACACAAATGCATGCACACACACACGAAGATACAAATGCACAGACACAAATGCAAACACACAAATGCAGAAATACATAAACACTCGAACACACACACACACACACACACACACACGCACAGACACACACATGCACGCACACACAGACAGACAAACAGACACAGTCACACAGACACAGTCACACAGACACACACACACACACACACACACACACACACAGACACACAGACACACAGACACACACAGACATACAGAGACATACACACACACACACACACACACACAGACACACAGACACACACAGACATACACAGACACACACACACACACACATACACACACACTCACACAAGCAGGCCGAACCCTGTGGCCATGGCCCAAGCTGCCAGGCTCATTACTCATCTGTGGGGGGGGGACTCTTCTAAACAGAGGCTGTAGTTTCCCACCACAGTGATGGGGGGAGGGGGGTAAAGTGGGAAGGTGATGATATCTCCCACGCCTCCCGGGGGGAAAGGGCGGGGGGAGGGGGTCAGTGATGAAATCCTGCAGGCCTCAGGGAGGGGGGGGGGCGGGGGGTAACTGGTACAGTTACAGCGTGACCTCTGAGACCTGAAGGAAGCACGGTGAAAACATCCATGCCTGAGGCACACGCGTGTTCCACAGGGGCGCTCCGGCAGGTCGGAACACGCCAACACGCTTACGGACACGCTCGTCGGTCTCGTCACGAGAAGAATGCAGCTCAAACGGCCTGGAACTACGACAAACCCGCAACAACAAAAAAAAAAACGCTACACTCTTATCAGGTAACCGAGGAATTTTTTGGGGGGGTTGCGGAAGAGGCAACCCTGCCTCCCAAATCTAATAAATCTAAAGTGTTCTGAAAAAAAGGAGGCCTGGAACGTCTCGCGGAGGAAAGAAAAAGGCGGGTTTGGAGACCGCCCAAAAGTCCGCTGAAAGCCAAGACCAGCTGGAGGAACAATCCGAGCAGCTCGAGGAGTTTATACAGCAGGGCTGCAAGCAGTGACGTGCAGCAGCATTCGGAATAAGAGCGAGACGTCACTCAGAGACAGGAAAACGCACTCGCACAGATATCATCTCTAAATGAGCAGGCCTTTTACAGGCAGGACGTTCAGCTGCGTGACTTCAGTTCCCACCTGCTCATCTCTCCTTTCCCAAACTGCCTCCGGTGAAAGGCAGGACTGCCCAGTGTGAGTGAGGCACTATGTACCCTAAAGCAGGGCCTTGAGGTACCCCAAAACAGAGCCTTGAGGTACCCCAAAACAGAGTCGCAAGGTACCCCAAAATAGAGGTGGGGTCATTTCTGAGACCTTTTTCACTGGGATTGTGGGACAGACTCCATCTCCAGTGGGATTACAGGAGAGAGGCTGAGTCTCTGCTCTGTAGCTCTCGTAACCGACCCTGATGTAATCAGCAGCCCCCGACCCCGATTCCTGATTGGGCCCCCTGGGACGGAGAGGGGGGCCAATCAGGGTCTCCGGCTGCTTGGTCCGCGCACAGCTGCGTTTGATCTCGCTGCATATCACCACGGCTACAGCAGAGCCCTCCAATCGGACCAGCGCGGGGGTTTGAGTGAGCTGCCCGGCCTTATCTCCGCTCCTGCATTCCTGCGAGGGGGGCGAGTTCCAGCAGGCTGTGTAAATCATCAGCGCTGAGGTACCTTCAGAGCTGTCAGCCACAGCTCGCTAACGCTAACGCTAACATGGAGAGCGTAATCAGCGCTGAGGTACCTCCAGAGCCGTCAGCCACAGCTCTCTAACGCTAACGCTAACATGGAGAGCGTCATCAGCACTGAGGTACCTTCAGAACCGTCAGCCACAGCTCGCTAATGCTAACGCTAACATGGAGAGCGTCATAAGCACTGAGGTACCTTCAGAGCCGTCAGCCACAGCTCGCTAACGCTAACGCTAACATGGAGAGCGTCATCAGCACTGAGGTACCTTCAGAGCCATCAGCCACAGCTCGCTAACGCTAACATGGAGAGCGTCATCAGCACTGAGGTACCTTCAGAGCCATCAGCCACAGCTCGCTAACGCTAACGCTAACATGGAGAGCGTCATAAGCACTGAGGTACCTTCAGAGCCGTCAGCCACAGCTCGCTAACGCTAACGCTAACATGGAGAGCGTAATCAGCGCTGAGGTACCTCCAGAGCCGTCAGCCACAGCTCTCTAACGCTAACGCTAACATGGAGAGCGTCATCAGCACTGAGGTACCTTCAGAGCCGTCAGCCACAGCTCGCTAACGCTAACGCTAACATGGAGAGCGTAATCAGCGCTGAGGTACCTCCAGAGCCGTCAGCCACAGCTCTCTAACGCTAACGCTAACATGGAGAGCGTCATCAGCACTGAGGTACCTTCAGAACCGTCAGCCACAGCTCGCTAATGCTAATGCTAACATGGAGAGCGTCATCAGCACTGAGGTACCTTCAGAGCCATCAGCCACAGCTCGCTAACGCTAACATGGAGAGCGTCATTAGCACTGAGGTACCTTCAGAGCCATCAGCCACAGCTCGCTAACGCTAACATGGAGAGCGTCATCAGCACTGAGGTACCTTCAGAGCCGTCAGCCACAGCTCGCTAACGCTAACGCTAACATGGAGAGCGTAATCAGCGCTGAGGTACCTCCAGAGCCGTCAGCCACAGCTCTCTAACGCTAACGCTAACATGGAGAGCGTCATCAGCACTGAGGTACCTTCAGAACCGTCAGCCACAGCTCGCTAATGCTAACGCTAACATGGAGAGCGTCATCAGCACTGAGGTACCTTCAGAGCCATCAGCCACAGCTCGCTAACGCTAACATGGAGAGCGTCATCAGCACTGAGGTACCTTCAGAGCCATCAGCCACAGCTCGCTAACGCTAACATGGAGAGCGTCATCAGCACTGAGGTACCTTCAGAGCCATCAGCCACAGCTCGCTAACGCTAACGCAACATGGAGAGCGTAATCAGCGCTGAGGTACCTCCAGAGCCGTCAGCCACAGCTCTCTAACGCTAACGCTAACATGGAGAGCGTAATCAGCGCTGAGGTACCTTCAGAACCGTCAGCCACAGCTCGCTAATGCTAACGCTAACATGGAGAGCGTCATCAGCACTGAGGTACCTTCAGAGCCATCAGCCACAGCTCGCTAACGCTAACATGGAGAGCGTCATCAGCACTGAGGTACCTTCAGAGCCATCAGCCACAGCTCGCTAACGCTAACATGGAGAGCGTCATCAGCACTGAGGTACCTTCAGAGCCATCAGCCACAGCTCACTAACGCTAACACGGAGAGCGTTTACACTTCATTCCAAAAAAAAAAAGGAATTAAAATGTGCTACACGAGGGGGCAGATGTCCTGTGTTTGCCCCTTAAACAGAGAAATAGAAACGCCGACAGACTCAGCACTGGGGGGGCGTGGCTCACCAGAGGAACACTGGACACCATCGCCGTGGAAACCGGGCCTGCACTGGCAGGTGTAGGACCCCTGAGTGTTGTAGCAAATGGCGTCCTGGTGGCACCTGCCGGGCTGGCACTCGTCAATATCTAAGAGAGGGAGAGGGAGAGAGCTTATTAAGAGTGCTAAGGAGAGGTGCACGTCTTGCCTTGTGTGTTGTGCTGGCATATACATTCGAAGCCAGGGATGAATCAAATCACAGTCCTCAAGGGCCGAGATCTACTGGCCTTTCCGCCCTCCCCTTACCTGGAAGTCAGGTGTTAAGACAGTCTAGCACTAATTAGTACCTGGGAGGAAATAAAAACCGGGGCTGGATTTGGATTCATGGGCCAGATTCATGAGGATCCATGTCCTAAGCTAAACTGGCTTTGTGGGAAGAAACTCATGAGCATGATCAAATGCAAGATAGTTGTAAAAATGGAGAGATTTGACGGGGCGGCGGCGGGGTACCCTGGCATCTCCGCCCGTCCCCGAAGAAGCCGGGCAGGCAGGAGCAGGTGTAGGAGTTCCCGCCCGTGAAGCTGCACTGAGCCCGCTCTGGAACGTCACAGTCATGGCTGCCCTCCTGGCAGTGGTCTACGAGCCGGTCCGCTTCTGAAAACACACACCGCCGCACGTCACATACACACACACCGCCCTGCGTCACATACACACACACACCGCCCTGCGTCACATACACACACACCGCCGTACGTCACATACACACACACCGCCCTGCGTCACATACACACACACCGCCCTGCATCGCATACACACACACCGCCGTACGTCACATACACACACACACCGCCGTACGTCACATACACAAACACCGCCCTGCGTCACATACACACACACCGCCCTGCGTCACATACACACACACACCGCCCTGCGTCACATACACACACACCGCCCTGCGTCACATACACACACACCGCCCTGTGTCACATACACACACACCGCCGTACGTCACATACACACACACCGCCCTGCGTCACATAAACACACACCGCCCTGTGTCACATAAACACACACCGCCCTGCGTCACATAAACACACACACACCGCCCTGCGTCACACACACACACACACACCGCCCTGCGTCACATAAACACACACTGCTGTAAGTCACATAAACTCACAAACACACAAAGCTGTGTGTCCCATAGACCCACACGATTGGCCCATTGCTGCCGTCGGCACACACAGGCTCTGCACCCTTCCACCTTCGCCTCCATCTGCACCCTTAGATTCACCTTTTGTGCCGAGTGTCGGAACACACTGTGTGTGTGCTGCCTTCAGATCCCACACGGCTGTTTGCTAACGGGAAAGCACAAAGCAGGTGGAGGCATTCGATGGACTCGAACACGCAGACTGAACCAAGGAGGACAGCGAGGTAAGAGCACCTACCCTCACACGTCCTCCCGTCGATGGCAAACTGATATCCGTCCACACACTCACAGCGGAAGGTTCCGGGCTGATTGCTGCAGAGTGCGTTGCGCCCGCAGACCTGTGGGTTCTCTCTGCACTCATCGACATCTGTGGGAGTATCACCATCATCATCACCATCACCATCATCATCATCATCACCATCATCACCACCATCATCATCACCACCACCACCATCCTCATCACCACCCTCATCACCATCACCATCACCACCATCACCATCACTATCATCACCACCATCCTCATCACCAGCACCATCATCACCACCATCCTCATCACCATCACTATCATCACCACCATCACCATCATCATCATCACCATCATCACCATCATCATCACCATCATCATCATCATCACCATCATCATCACCATCATCATCATCATCACCACCATTCTCATCACCATCACCATCACTATCATCACCACCATCACCATCATCATCACCATCATCCTCACTATCACCATCACCATCACCATGATCATCATCATCATCATCATCACCACCATCACCAACACCATCATCACCAACATCATCCTCATTATCACCATCATCATCATCATCACCAACATCAACATCATCACCACCATCACCAACACCATCATCATCATCCTCATTATCACCACCATCACCAACACCATCATCATCATCATCATCATCACCAACATCAACATCATCATCATTATTATTAGAGTGAATATTTATTGCACATTAATGGGCAGTCAGATATTTCATGAAGCATCAAGCAAACAGTTGTGCTGGTTGGTCCAACAGTCAATCTGTCAATCACACCTGGCAATTGCAAGCACATTTTTTTATTATTTTGTTGGAATCTCATTTGTAGGTCTGTTCTATCACACTACATCTCAAAATCATGACCCTTCTCATGACCTCATCTCATCCATCCAGAGATCAGCCAGAGCTTTCTCACACAGATAAGCCACATTTGTACCGCGTCTCCAGTTATAATCAGGCTTCATTCAGAGGTCATTTCCTATCATCACAGGAGACAAAAATAGGCTCCCTGATTGCAGATGTTTTGCAGATACGATCTTGGCTGTTCGGTGTGTTATAGGTGAACTTCCTTTCACACCAGGAAATAGTCATACTACTTCTTCAGACAGGAACTGAGTTCCCTGTGCAGTAGGAAGGGGCCATTCACAGTGCTGGACTACCTGTTTACACAGAGACTTCCTCAGGGCAGAGAATGTTGCACCACAGCATGCTAATCTGCAGGAAGAACCAACATCCCAGAGGAAATGAAATCACATTAGCTTAATTGGCTTAATTCAAATAAGCGAATTGTCTGCAAGCTAATTTGCTAAAAAACCTAAAATGGTTGAGGTCACAGAAAATTCAGCAAGTGTCATCTCCGACAAAGAAAACAAAAAGGTAAGAACAAATATTCCATTGATTAAAATGCATCATAACAGTGCATTATAACGCCACACGTCTCTACCCAATTCACCTACCAAAGCACCTGCACCAAATTCACCTACCACCACACGTGTACCCAGGTGACCTACCACCACACGTGTACCCAGGTGACCTACCACCACACCTGTACCCAGGTGACCTACCATTGCCCCTGTACCCAGGTGACCTACCACCACACCTGTACCCAGGTGACCTACCGCCACACCTGTATCCAGGTGACCTACCACCACACCTGTACCCAGGTGACCTACCACCACACCTGTACCCAGGTGACCTTCCATTGCCCCTGTACCCAGGTGACCTACCACCACACCTGTACCCAGGTGACCTACCACCACACCTGTACCCAGGTGACCTTCCATTGCCCCTGTACCCAGGTGACCTACCGTAGCACCGGCGCCCGTCTCCTGTGAACCCGGAGCCACACTCGCAGCTGAACTGGGCCCCCTGGCCGGGGCGGCAAACGGCGTTAGTGTCACATCCGTGCCGTCCAGAGAAGCAGGGGTTCTCCTCGGGCTGCCCACCTGCACACAAAGCAGGAGAAGGAGGCATATCGTATGGAATATGACATATTGTACTTGGAGGGGTATGTTGTATGCAAAGGAGTATATTGTATGAGGACGGTATATCATAGATGCAGAGGTATATTGTATGGAATATATTGTATGTGGAAGGATATTCTGCATGTGGAGAGGTATATTGTATGGAATATATTGTATGTGGAGGGGTATGTCATGTGAGGAAGGATATATTGTAAGTGGGATGTATATTGTATGCAGAGGGCTATACTGTACATCGTACGTGAACAGGTATACTGTATGTAGAGGTGTATATTATATGTGGAGATGTATACTGTATGTGGATGGGGTATATGGTGTGTAAGGGGGTATATTGTATGAGGATGGGGTATATGGTGTGTAGGGGGGTATATTGTATGTGGATGGGGTATATGGTGTGTAGGGGGGTATATTGTATGAGGATGGGGTATATGGTGTGTAGGGGGGTATATTGTATGAGGATGGGGTATATGGTGTGTATGGGGTATATTGTATAAGAATGGGGTATATGGTGTGTGGGGGGGTATATGGTGTGTAGGGGGTATATTGTATGAGGAAGGGGTATATGGTGTGTGGGGGGGGTATATGGTGTGTAGGGGGTATATTGTATGAGGAAGGGGTATATGGTGTGTAGGGGGTATATTGTATGAGGAAGGGGTATATGGTGTGTAGGGGGGTATATTGTATGAGGATGGGGTATATGGTGTGTGGGGGGGTATATGGTGTGTAGGGGGTATATTGTATGAGGAGGGCCATTACCGTGGATGGAGCCGATCTTGTTGCTCATGGCGTAGCGGACGAGCTGGTTGCCGACGTCATACATGACGAACACCTGGTCGACGGAGAGCTGCTGGGTGGGGACGACGTTCCTGCTGGACTCGTCGTGGGGGCAGCTCTGGAACAGCACCGTCTGCCTCCACTGGAAGGTCCTGGTCTCCGTGGTCCCGTCGGGATGGTTCAGCGTGTAGTCCCGCGTGGCGGAGGACGTGATGACTGAGCGGAAAAACGGCACGGGGGTCAGAGGTCAGAGGGCGTCCGCCCCCATTTGGCCACCAACCACCGTGGCGCAGCGTAAACTCCAGACCGCTGTAATTTACATGGCCCGTTCTACGATTCCATTTAGAGAGCAAAGCTAGCCAAAAAACGCAACATGCTACATGGAGCTGAATGGAGGACGTTAGCTGCATATGCTAACAAATGCTACATCCACACCAGCACAGCACGTAATGCCTTTAGACCCACTTGTAAACAGCCTGACGACTCCATTGTTTGTCTACGACAAGCAGGTTTGCGTAATTTTCTCTAAACTCAGCAGATTTGTGTAAACTAAATCCAGGAAATGTGTACTTGCTGGTAAATGATAGTGGGTGTCCTCTATTGACTAAGAGTATAATAATGCTTCTATTCTAAATATTTTATTATTGTGAAATCAGGGATGCACACAGCTGTAGTTATGCTTGGCCAATGTGCTGGGCAGCTGTTCAATACGGTACTGTAAAGACTACTGAACACAGTTGTACAGTATTACAAAATGCACACACATCCCAACATGCTTTACACTGTCTACTGCCCTGTACCCAAACCATGGTCTTCAAGGGCCAAGACCTGCTGGTTTTCAACCCTCCCTGTACCTGGAAGTCAGGTGTGAAGACATCTCTAATTTTTCAGTTAATTACCAGGGAGACAAGACAAGAAGGGACAAAGAATTTTAGGATCCATAGTCTACAGGAACCAGTTTAATCTACACACATCGTGAGTTAGTCCCCAAGGGTGGTATACAATCGACACACATGCCCACAAACACTTGGTGACTGATTTCATCTCTAAATAAAAGAAAATAGCTATCGTATTTGGCCATCATATCAAATTGACCCATTTGGTTACATGCTATCAATTTCCCTTAGGAGGAAACATCATCAATTTGTGGGCGGCTCTGTGTTAAGTATGCACCAGCTTGTACTCTACATGTCATTTTGAATCCAGACATTCCTCCAAGTCTAGCAAGCCTATGACTCACAGGACAGGATGAATGAATGCGAAAGCACTTTTCGGCCGTGCAGTTCCTCTGCAACAGACAGACGTGGGAGTAAAGCCTACTGTTGTTGCTGTAGTGGTAGATCTCGGAGTAGGGGTCGATGTTCACGCTGGTGCCCAGGGGGATCTCAGGAACTCTGCCGTCCAGGTCGGTGTTGACGATCAGGTGGTCGTGCTCGTCGATGCCCTTAAACTCCTGCTTGATGGTCAGCTTCTCGTGACCGGGCAGGAAGGTCACCTCGGCCTGCCTCATGAATTCCCCGCCTTTGGAGAGAGAGAGAGAGAGAGAGAGAGAGAGAGAGAGAGAGAGAGAGAGAGAGAGAGAGACACAGAGAGAGAGAGAGAGAGAGAGAGAGAGAGAGAGAGAGAGAGAGAGAGAGATGGGACAAGGGGTTGGGGGTAACAGGGGGGTCAGTCTGCAGAATTACCCTTGGAGCACATCACTGAATACAAAGTATTGCCCCCACAGCCAATATACAGTACAGTACAATATACAAGTCTTAGGCACCCAAGACTTTATCTATTTTTATTGTTAGTATAAAAGAACACATTTGAGATTTACAAATATTCATTTTCCAAAATATTTAATTTTTGTATTTAATTTTAACATATTACTGGAAGCAATTGACTACTTTTTACATAAAAAAACTTGATCGAGGCTGTCTGAGATCAGAAGCAAGGAGCCGACCAAAGGCGCCGTCTCTCACCGATGATGCTGAAGCCGTTCTTGTGCCCGGGCTGCTGCAGGGCGAAGGCCCAGCCTATCACCCCCCCCAGGGAGGAGAGTGGCAGCAGGGAGGGGCCGAGCTGGGGCGGGATGGTGCTGATGGCCACGTACGCCCGTCCGTCGTTGGCCACCACGTACGAGTGCAGGTCGTTCCCGCTGATCTCCACCGGCGAGGAGGAGGAGCCCACAAACACCCGCCCGCTCACCTTCCCGTTCATCCTCTGCGGCTTGCCTGTCAATCACAGGCAGAAGGACAACCTCACCTCCTGTTCAAGCTCAACACCGATCTCTGACTCATGAACTATCGGTTCTTTCCAATCGCTTATTTTTTTCCTTCTTTGCTCCTTCCCTTGCTCCTAGCTCCACCCATCAGAAACGAGAAAATTAGGTGAAGATGGGAACCAAGAAAACTTTACAAAAAAATAAAGTATGAAGGATGCGCTCATGTTTTCTTGCGCAAGGAAATTCCTGCAGCCTCCAAACTTTGGCTTCTAGCTCTCAGAAGGAACATTTAATGGATTGCGATTTCCTTAAAGACGGTGGACCTCGATTGATTTTCCAGGTCAGGCAAGGAGAAGGGCGGTGATAAACAAACAACTGGAATGAGCCCCATGACTCTTGAGACTAGGAAACGTCGGAGATGAAGGCGGTCCTTATCGTAATCGTCCTCGGTCAATTGTCCTCGGAGTAACCCACTGCAAAGGTGCATTTGGAGGTGTCCTACCTTCTGCTACACACTGCTTGCCGTTGCCATAGAAACCAGGGCGGCAATGGCAGCAGTAGCCGTTGGGGTAGTCCTTGCAGTCAGCGAAGGTGGAGCACTTCCTTCCGTTGTTAGCGCAGGTCTCAATGTTGTAGGAGAACACTGGAGTGAAGACGGGCATAAAAGCAAAAATATTTTGGCCAGTAAGACCGCGCGTTAAAAGGCTGCAAGTGTTTCAGGAATTTAGCAGATGCGGTTTGTCCACATGGACTTTGGCAGCTTACAATCAGACACGGGGGTCAATTACGTAATCGCTTTGAATTCAAATACTTTTCCACACTTTACTGAGCTTGCCTGGTTTCTAGGTGAACCTATGAAATACTCTCAAAAAGTGCAAAAAGTGCTCAATCGCGCTCAATCAAACACAGAAAGGTATTTGGTAATGTATTTGACCCAGGTCTGCTTACAATCTCACACATACACCACAAACAGCAGAGTATTTACCAAAGCAGTTCAGGGAAGGTTCCATGCTGGGTGGCACAACTGCAGTGCCAAACACAGCAATCAAACTCACACAGTTAAGAGTTGCAAGCCCAGTTCTCTAAACACTATGCTACACTGCCCCCCATAAGGCCCCCCACAAGGCACCCCCACCCCCACCCCCACCGCCTCACCGTCCACGTTAATGTCACTCTCCTCCACCTCCACCTCCACCACTTGAGGGTTCTGTGGCTGGTACTGGACTGGATTGGCCAGGACCGGGGGCGCCGGTTCCTGCTCGGGCCGGTCCGATTCCCGGACGGGGTGGATCTGGATGGGGTGGTGAACGATGGGGTCCTGGCCAGGCTCCCGCGGGTGCTGTTCCTCAGGCAGGGGGTAGACGGGTCTTTGGGGCTGCACGGGGTCAGGCTCGTAGGGGGGGTACTCCACCTCCTGCTGGATGGGGGGTCGGGGGCGCCCCACGTCTCCCCTGTTGTCGTCCTCCACCCGCCCCCGGGGCACCTCCCTTGGCAGCTCCGTCACCTCGCCGGGGGCGATGACCGAGAAATAGGGGGTTGTCCCAATCTCGTAGACCCACACGCCCTGCTGGCCCGCGTTTGTCTGCCTGGGGAGAGAGCAACATGACACATTTACTCCAGGATAAGTCTAAAACAAGAGGTGCCCAACCGCAGTGATTACAGGCGTGCTGTGAACAAGCAAGTGATTCCATCGCTGAATGAATGAAGAGCTCTCTTTGCACTCCAACGTGGAAATGACGTCTCCCGTATCGCTCAACCGGCACAACAGCGGTGTAAACATCTTGAGCATCTTGAGCACGGATCACGGATGAGCCGCACGAGGAGTGAGGAAACGGCGGGGTGCCAGAGCGACTCTTACTCAGACAGCTTTCTGACGGAGGCCTCCTCGTCGGTGGTAATCCACTCGTACGGGCCCTGTCGGGTGCTCCAGAGGAGGAACGTCACCAGGCCTTTCCCGAAGCCGGCCCGCATGGGCTCAGTCCTGCCCACTAGAGGCGTGGAGAGGAACTGCATCCCGTCGGTGGGGTACAGCAGCACGGCGTAGGAGGCCGTCTCGCTCGATGCCATCACCAGCTGGAAGGTGTTCCGCTGCGAAAAGCCAGAGGGGACGGGTGTTAGTCTCCCGCAGAGCGAGCTCCTTAACCTTAACCCCTGCCTGCGCACTGCTGTCTTTAACCTTAAGATTGTAAGAAGACCTTGGTCAAATACATAGTCGAATACTTGCTTCCGTGTTCGATCGATCACGCCGGGTGCAATCGGGTGCTTTTTCGAGATTATTTCGTAAATTCAAAAAGTACTTTAACCTTAACCCCACTCACAAACACTTCACTTAACCTTAACCCCACGCCCAAAATGACCCCCAAAATGACCCCCCTGCCCCCCCCCCCCCCCACTTACCAGCCGATTTCCTCCATTCTGAGGGTCATGGGGGGCCACGCCCACCCATGTGACCACCAGCGAATGGTGTGGCTCCACGGCCTTGTCCTCGGGGAAGGCGCGGTTGACGAGTCCAGCAGCCCGCCGCAGCGTGGCGGGGGTGGAGTCCTGGCGGTAGTACACCTGCCCCAACCTGTCGCTGGTGTCCAGGTCCCCCACCAGGGCGGCGATCATCCCGAAGCCCGCGGGCATGTTCCCCAGGTACTCCGACTCGGGTACCGGCAGCCCGAGGGCCACAAACCCGTTGGTGTTGACCTTTTAAAGGAGATTCAGAAAGGGTTTGATCTGAAAAGGTCTGTAAATGGTTTGAAAAGGCCTGATTTATAAAGGTTTGTCACGGTTTAGAAAGGTCTGTTTTTAAAAAGGTTTGTCACGATTTACAATGGTTTGATTCAAAAAGGGCTTGATTGGAAAAGGTCTGTAAATGGTTTGAAAAGGCCTGATTTATAAAGGTTTGTCACAGTTTAGAAAGGTCTGTTTTTAAAAAGGTTTGTCACGATTTACAATGGTTTGATTCAAAAAGGGCTTGATTGGAAAAGGTCTGTAAATGGTTTGAAAAGGCCTGATTTATAAAGGTTTGTCATGGTTTATAAAAAGGTCTGTTTTTAAAAAGGTTTGTCATGGTTTACAACGGTTTGATTCAAAAAGGGTTTGATTTGAAAAGGTCTGTAATGGTTTACAACGGTTTGATTCAAAAAGGGTTTGATTGGAAAAGGGCTGTAATGGTTTGAAAAGGCCTGATTTATAAAGGTTTGTCACGGTTTTTAAAAAGGTCTGTTTTTAAAAAGGTTTGTCACGGTTTACAACGGTTTGATTCAAAAAGGGTTTGATTGGAAAAGGTCTGTAAATGGTTTGAAAAGGCCTGATTTATAAAGGTTTGTCACGGTTTAGAAAGGTCTGTTTTTAAAAAAGGTTTGTCACGGTTTACAATGGTTTGATCTGAAAAGGTTTGATTTAGAGAGGACGTTTATGTTTCACTGATCTCTTCATAAGCACAGTACTGCACATGAGGCGAGTCTTTTGTTGCACAAGCTGGACATTGTTTTACATTTCAGCATTCAACCGACGCTCGAGCCTAGAGCATTTTCCACAGAGCACATTATTTAACACCTCCCACCTCATCTCTCCCCATCCCTCCTCTCCCTC
>NC_083777.1:29543778-29548778 GCF_963514075.1 Conger conger | reverse complement strand
ACCCCCCCCCCCCCCTTACAACATTCTACACGTGTGTTCGAACAGGACTCTCAGATTCCAGCGGTGTAGCTGAAAGACCAGTGGAGACCCGGCTAGCGCTGGCGCTAACGGCTCTGGAAGCGATTCGGTTTCCTCTTAAGACCAGCTGCCCCATTAGCTTAGCGCGTGCGATCGTTAGCGCACCAGGCCATTAACCGATGGAGGAAACACAGACAACAGTCCACCCCCCCCCCCCACCCCACAGTAGCCCCATGACCACCTGTGTTCATCTATGTCCCCTACAGCTGTGAGCTCAATCACGCAAAAACCACAGAATGAGAAACCAGGCTGACCCAGGTCTCAGTCAGGGCAGGACAAGTGAATGGCTTTCACTGAACTCTCACTGTGTGATGTGAAAATATACGATCCAAACTGTCGAAGAAAGGACCTCCTTATTGCATGCAGTAACCTCTAACCTACGCCATGTGATCGGAGGGGAACGGAAAATTGACAGACCCCTTGATCTAAATACATGCCGGCTGGTACACAGTGAATTTCGTTTTCCAGGAAGTGGATGGAACATTTTTTGTAATTTTTTAAAAAATATATATACTGGACTTTAAGACTTGTTCATATGATTATGACTAAATACATGTACGTGTACACAGTCTTCCACACCTGTGATGCTGGGATCTCAGTGTGACGCCCAGGCACAATGGATCATTATGCTTAGATATAAATCTCTACACGTAGGTTACACAGGAGTAACTGAGTGTTGGGTCTGTGGGCGAGTGACATGAAGGGTGAACCCGTGCTGAGAGTTAAGTGTTGAGTGTTGTGTTCAGTGTTGAGTGCTGAGTGTTGTGTTCAGTGTTGTGCTAAGTGCTGAGAGTTGAGTGTTATGTTAAGTGTTGTGTTAAGTGCTGAGAGTTGAGTGTTATGTTAAGTGCTGTGTTAAGTGCTGAGAGTTGAGTGTTATGTTAAGTGTTGCGTTAAGTGTTGAGAGTGGAGGTAAGTGCTGAGTATTGAGAAGTGGGAGAAGCAGAACGGATTTATTATTTTAACCAGAGAAAATCCTTCCCTGGTGTAGTAATCATACAGGAGGGAAGGCGTATGAGCAGAACACTGACACCTGATATCATTCAGCACAGCCACCCTACATGCTGCTGTCCAATCAGAGCTGGACAGGAAATTGCTTGGTGGGACAGGAAGCCCCTCACAGGAAATGATGATAAGAACCACATCCTGGGTAAAAAAACTAACAACGCCTGGAGACACAGAATACAAGCGCTGTTTGGGACTGGGGAGAGAGAGGGGGTATTAGGCTGGTGGCTAAAAGGGTAGTTACACTCTAGATCGCATTTCTTTAGCTGTAAATGTGTTTGTGTGTAATCCATTTTAATCCATTCTTTTGACATTAATGAAATATCATAATTTCGGCATAAAGAAAACTGGTGGAAAAGTGTGTTCTGCAGTTCGCGCCCCAATCGTGATGTTAGCATAGGGTACCTCTATTTCATATAGATGTCAATCAAATAACCAGTCTGAAAACTGTCAACACAAACATTTGTCACAAATGCCGGTAGCACAGGAAATGGCAGAGGGACGTCAGTACTTCTCCTGTATGAGAGAATCTAACATTAAGCCACAATAACATAATAACAAGGAAAGCAAAGCGACCATCACTCGCTCATGTGTGAGAGGAACAGAGTGGTGAGCACGCTAAGCTACAGGGAAACAGAGGGTCACAGCACCAACCCAACGGGGGTGTTGAACTTTTCCTGGAATATACTGCGCCCATTTACTCTAAAATCCAACAACACACATTCACAGATGAAAGCTTTGTGATTACAAGCTGATAATGCGCGCACCGTACTCGGACCAATCCTGTTGAATCCCGCGTCCCGGGGTAAAAATGTGAAACGTGCCACACGTCACATGCCCGTTGTATAAAACGTTTATAATTAACAAACGGCAATTCACGACATCAAGGACACAATTAGAGCGCGTTAGAGAGCGTTCGTATTTTTGGGATAACGATTCTCACGGGAATAAAGGGAGGGCTGTCGGACCGGCACAATGGAGAGGCTGTGTGCCAGAGTCCTCTCCCTCATCCTCTCCATTGTGCTCAGTCAATTAGGCACACAGCGAAGCGGCACGGAGGACCAGGCTAAAAACACAGGCCTGGGGGGGGGGGGGGGGGCCTACATCAGCTCAGCTACACCGACACATCAAACGCCGGGGTCGCATAGAGGTCACGCACTGCGGGGCGAGAGAGAGCGAGTCTCTCAGATCCTGAGATACCGCGAAACCAAGAGGCCAAAACCCGAACCGATGCTGTCGGTCCCTCTTATCTCTGGTTCTGGTTCTGGTTCTGCCCCACGAGCAATTTAGTAAAACATCAAACAGACCTGTTCCCAGAACACGGAAATTAGCCTTTGGGCTTTCTGGTGTTCTTATCCTCAATCATTTTAAATGTGTGCAAAGATTGTCAGAAGGCGGCCTACCATGCATTTTACTATTGTCAAATCTATCTATATATCTATCTGTCTATCTGTCTATCTATCTATCTATCTATCTATCTATCTATGCATATCTCTCTTTCTGTCTATCTCCATATTTCAGTTTGAGCCATCCTCAAACTACACTGATAAATTTGCTCTGTGCAGCAAATAAACATTTGTCCGAATTGCTCTGCTAAAACAGGAATGTGTGAGTGACAGGACCTCCAGTGCTGACGCCACATTATAACTATGTGCAAAACACAGCCAATCGAAGAGGAGCTCCAGAGATAAACGCTAAAAGATAACAGGCCAGATTAGAATAAGAGTCGTTTCACCCCAAGGTTGTGTCTACCCTGGCTCAGGCTGCCTGGGATAGCACTGTTTGTGGAGGAGATCTTTCTCTGGTGTTTACCACTGAGAGACTCGTGTTTACCACTGAGGAGATGTGTGTGTATTATTGATAGACAGAGACACAGGTTTGGTGTAGATATAAACGGAAATTCACTAGAGGGACAGGCTTGAGTTTAGTGTCCAGAGATATACAGAGGCCTTGGAAGGCCTCCTGCATTGGAGACCTTCCAGCCTACACCGGATACCACAGAAGAAAAAACCTCCTACAACATGCGCTGTACCGCACACACACACACACACACACACACACTCACACACTTCATTGGGGCCTGAGAATGAAAAGGATCTCCCGGTCATAGTGCACTGCTTTTCTCAAAGTTATGCAGAACACATCCTGTTTGTTTTTCATTTATTGTGCATTCATATATTTTACATTTATGTATCCAACAAATCATTAAGGAACCAGATTTTCTTCCTTAAAAACAGGGGAGGGGAGCAAGGGGGCTTTAAAGGCAAAAAACACAACAGTTCTGTGTGAGCACAAGGTTCACTTTAGGCCCCAGGACTTCAAAGACAAAAAAAAAGCAGGTCTTTCCAGGACTTTGTCCTTGGGTAAATCTCCAAAAGATGAACTCTGACACTACTGGAAGAGCACACACAAGGATTCAGCTGTCCACAGAACGACGGCAATAGCGGCGCTTTAAAACGATCAGTGCAGTAGACCTTAAGACCACTTGGCCATTTAAGGTCCGTGGCATGCAGTTGAGTATCAGATATTTGCGCGAGCCCTGCACAAATGTTAGCTTGTAATTGTTGTGTTGCATCGCAAATAAATACTGCCGATGCGTCTAAAACGCACCGATAGCTGGACAATTACACGATCAATAGGTAAAATCAATATGTCAAGGTAAGTGAACCAAAGGTAGGCAACCTGAAATGTGTCGAAATATCGTTTACGCGGATAACATGGTCAGCTCGTCATTTTAGAACATTCATCCGATTGAATCACAGCTTAGAACGACATTTAACCGTTTAGACATTAAAAGACACATTCTATGCTTTCCAGTAGGCTAGCCTATCATGGAATGCCGTTTACTATTCTGAAGCGCTCGAGAGTTCATTCATGGGGCGAGCCAGCTACACCAGCGTTTCCATAGTTAACTGTACTCACGTAAACACGGTCAAATGTCCCATCGTAGAACAACACAGGTTTGTCCAGCCGCACCTCCTGCGTTTGGTCATTCCCGTGCGGGAGAACGCCGTCCCCCGCGCCCTCTCCGTGCGGGAAGAGCTCGCTCCGGCGCACGCACCTCACCGACACCGCCAGCCCGAGGAGGGTCGCCCAAAGCAGCCGTCCTTGCGAACCCATTGTCGAGAAGACAACGCAGGAAATTCTGCTTCTAACGTAACCGACTTTATTCACTGACCTAAACCGCAGGGAGGACTCCCGAGAAAGAAGCGCAGATCTCCCAAGAAGTTGAGCAGAGCGGAGTGTGGGAGGAGTTGAGCACGCTGAACTTTTTTTGGAGAAGCTACATAGATAGGGCAGTTCTGCCAAACCCTATGTTGAATCGCAATTTCTTTTTGGTATGGGGAAGAATTTACGCAAATTTACGCGTATATTTGTGAATTATAACACGATTTATCAAATAGTACTTTTATAACCAATTAATATGAGTTGTGAGAACTCCCCTGTTGCAAATTAAATTCAATTAAATTTTTTGGTCTTTTTTTTCCATGTCACAAAGATCTACAAACCAAAGGAAGATTGAGCGCGAGAGAAACGCACACACGCGTGCACACGCACAGGTCGTGTATACGGATATGTTTTCATCTTCTGCTGCAGTCCCGTTTGTAAGATCATTGTGACGAAATAAAAGCAAACCATAAACACTTTCTCAAGAGACATGTTTATTTTGCGGATTTCATTTTGCAATATGTTCATTATCCGGCTGTTTTGTGACGCGGATGTCAAATTCAAGCTACTTTGAAAAGAGCCAGAAACGAAGGACCTTCCAACACTTGCGTGTGGATGCGCTCTGACCTTCTCCGTTGCAACACCCAACTGTTATTACATTGTGCTCTGTATCCAGCAGAACATATAACTTCACTTGTGATACATAACATATAATTGAATGTCTCCACCATTACAGGCTTGATTTTCGG
>NC_083777.1:29521278-29541278 GCF_963514075.1 Conger conger | reverse complement strand
TCCTTTTTCCACAAACTATTCCCGCCATTCATCCGATGGCCCTGAGGATCCTCCAGCCGTTTCAGACAGTCAGTCGTTGGGATCTGAAGGTTTAGTCACACTGGGTTTCTTGTCTTTTTCCCCGGACCTGAGGGGGATGAATATACAATAAGTATGCAGGACTACACAGTGCTCCCCTTTTTTAGGAACATTTGCTCCTGAAAATTTCACGGGGAAAAATTATTTACTTAATGGGATGTATTAGCGTGCTCCTAAATTTTTCAACAAAACAAATAGTGGAACATTGGACAGTTGTTTTAGTATAGAGTGCTGGTACATACAATTGATGAACTGTTGTATTCTACGATGTATGTAATAGAAAACAAACGAGACACACAGGCGTAACTAACGGGTGAAACTCGCGGGGGTAACTCGCAGGTGGCCTTGGCTGTTTCATCTGCGTCGAGATACCACACCGTCACGGCATACCTGTGAAGAGGGAAAGGCCCAGAGACGACGGTCAGAGATTACAGCGGCTACGATAACGGCTAGCGTTGAACCTGGAACTTCCACAGAACACACACCTGGTTGTGTAGGAGGGCAGAACTTCGACAGAACTCTCACCTGGTTGTGTAGGAGGGCAGACCTTTGACAGAACTCTCACCTGGTTTTGTAGGAGGGCAGACCTTTGACAGAACTCTCACCTGGTTTTGTAGGAGGGCAGAACTTCGACAGAACTCTCACCTGGTTGCGTAGGAGGGCAGAACTTCAACAGAACTCTCACCTGGTAGAGTAGGAGGGCAGAACTTCGACAGAACTCTCACCTGGTTTTGTAGGAGGGCAGACCTTTGACAGAACTCTCACCTGGTTGCGTAGGACGGCTGAACTTCGTGAGGGTTGCGTTGGTCAGACCAGAAGAGCAGCAGCCTGTCGAACTTGGGCTCGATATCAGCAAACTGGGCTTTTCCTTCCGGAAAGACCCGCAGAAGACCGCCGTGCTCCTGTGAATGACAGGAAGCCTCCGTTTAGAGGCTGCTGAGTTACTCGGTCAGTAATGGCACACCTGATTGGCTATGCCAGATTACAACTGTCAGACTGTCTGGTGCTACTGCATGGCTCATTCAGTTTTCTAAGGCACCAGGCATACCTACTGCGTACTGATGCATAGAGGAGCCCCAGATCCAATCCATACTGTACCGGTGGGTGACATGCAATCGGCACTGCTTCATACAGAGATCGGAAGTGATCAGTTGGAAAGGTTTCTTGTTTTAAATCGCTATCTAGGGACCCCTGCTGGTCAGTCAGGTGCCTGTAGATTGCAGTCAAAGCCACATATGGGACAGGACCGGCACAAATACACGGCCATGTTCACCAGCCTCTCCAGCAACACCACCCACCCTCAGGGCCTATTAAATATCCCTGTGTGTTATTAAATGCCAGCCATTAAACCCCCATTTCATCAATCAAGGGCCTCAATGAACAAGCTAGCCACCTTTCGCAGGTGGGTGACATCATATCTGGTCGTAAATCTACACCGTGGAAACGGCCACACAGTGTACACAGCCTGTCATCAATCCCCTGCAGCCATTAACAGGTAAACGTCCAGTCAATGACACGCTAGCGCACGTTAGCCTAACGACACAGAACCGCACGGGAAACGCTGGGTGTTCGCCTCGGTCATCGGTGTCGCTAACGAGCCGAACGGAATCCCCATATCACAGCTCATCGTCAGGGTGTGCCACAGAACGCCCCCCCCAGGGAGAATGCAGAATCGTTCACGTCACCGTGTTTTTGGCTTACCTTGGCGTCCCAGTTCTTGTTGAGGTAGTAGATGCAGGTGACGCACCGCCCGTCGCGGTTGGGATTGTCCACGTGCCGAACGTATCCTGTTCCGTTGCCAGGGTAACACGCTGCCATCGCCTGGAAAAAAAAAATTTTTTTTAGAGCGCTGGTGTGTAATGTTGAAATGCCGATATAATAAAGCACTGCAGGCGAGAGGCCTGTTTGGACTTGCACTAAGGGCTCACTCACTCACTCACTCACTCACTCACTCACTCACTCACTCACTCACTCACTCACTCACTCACTCACTCACTCACTCACTCACTCACTCACTCACTCACTCACTCACTCACTCACTCACTCACTCACTCACTCACTCACTCACTCACTCACTCACTCACTCACTCACTCACTCACTCACTCACTCACTCACTCACTCACTCACTCACTCACTCACTCACTCACTCACTCACTCACTCACTCACTCACTCACTCACTCACTCACACAGACGGACAGACGGACAGATGGACAGATGGACAGACAGACAGATGGACAGGCAGAGACAGTAACTGCTTGAAAGACAGACCTCTTGCAATTCCAACCGTTCTTAAATCTCCATGCCTCCAGCCCTGAAATCTGATTTCTTGGTCAAGGTTCACCATCTTTCGACCCTTTAAATGTTCCGACTAGGAGATTGCTCTCTTGTGCACTACTGTGGGAGAAAAATATAATGTAGTACAATGTAACCTAGGATATATGTATCCAGATATGTACAATGCATATAGTTAGAAAACTGTGAAAATTGTGCTTGTGACAGATAACCAGCAAAAATTGTAAGGGAGGGGTGAGTGCTCTGCCACAGCTTACGTCATATAGGCATACGTGCGGAGATAAAGCAGAACACTCTCCCATTTCATCATAACAAGCTCATGTGCTTGTTATGATAAAAAATAATGAGGAGGAATCGCACCCAAGGTCGGTTCCTCCTTAACCAGCCTAAGGAGGAAAGACAGATGATAAATGTAAGCTTTGTAGTTGCTGTAGCAGTGTGTTAATTGCAAAACAAATGTTACATGACTTAAAGAGCAGATGTGGGCCCAGGAGTACAACGTGTGATGGAAAAGTACTGAAACACTGTATGATGATTATTGGCTTTCACCGTAATGTATTCATGTGATAACTTAGGATGTGCAATGGTATAAGAATAGACACCCTGTCTGCTAAAATCTAGAGTGTATTCTCACATTGGTGTGATGCATTCTCCGTGCTTTGTTTTGCTGCAGTATTAATAAAGTTTGTATTATTGTAGCTCTCCTTGCTGTGAAAGAACTGGGTTCTTTTAAACGGGAAAGGTTGCTTGCAAGACGTCTCTCCAGGGAATTTTCCCAACACTACCGTGAGAAGTCAAATAATTTAAAATAAAAAACATACTGTGATACTGTTCAGTATCTTTAGAGTGGTGAGGTTTATGTTATTATTCTGTGAGACCACCTCGGCCCACCACCAAGCCTGTTACACATCTGTTACACACCTGTTACACACCTGTGGTCTCTATTACTACAGTGAGCAGCTACGCACTGCTGGTCTCTAAATCAATTTAAACATTGGGTCTGCCCTCACCCTGAGCAGTGTGTGTGTGTGTGTGTGTGTGTGTGTGTGTGTGTGTGAGAGACTCTGTAGGCTGTCTGTAGTGTGTGTGTGTGTCTGTCTTTAGAGTAGCAGTGCCTGTGTGTGTGTGTGTGTGTGTGTGTGTGTGTGTGTGTGTGAGTGTGTGAGTGTGTGAGTGTGTGGGAGTGTGTGAGTGTGTGTGTGTGTGTGTGTGTGTGTGTGTGTGTGAGTGAGTGTGTGAGTGTGTGAGTGTGTGGGAGTGTGTGAGTGTGTGAGTGAGTGTGTGTGTGTGTGTGTGTGAGTGTGTGCCTGTGCATGTACATATATGTGTGTGTGTGTGTGTGTGTGTGTGTGTGTGTGTGTGTGTACAGCAGCTGGGCAGATAAGATGGTTATGAAGCAAAATCACACGGATGCCACACAGGAAACTGAAAGCGCTGACAGTCCAGGAACCAGAAGATTCAGCATCACGAGTTTCTCCATTTGAACCTCTGACCTGAATGTGCACACAGACCTGGGTGGTTTTGTTTCTGTCGAGTGACTGGTGACTCACACCAGGAACCATAAGAGAGCAGAGTGCAGTCTCCAGTGCTGTCCACTGCTTATGTTCCCACCTGCACCAGCCAGCGAACTGCACACACACACACACACACACACACACACACACACACACACACACACACCACAGACAGCCTAAAATGTCACACACACACACTACAGACAGCCTAAAAAGTCTCTCACACACACACACACACACACACACACTACAGACAGCCTACAGAGTCACACACACACACACACACACACACACACACACACACACACACACTACAGACAGCCTACAAAGTCACACACACACACTACAGGCAGCCTAGAGTCACACACACACACACACACACACACTACAGACAGCCTACAAAGTCACACACACTACAGACAGCCTAGTGTCACACACAGACACTACAGACAGCCTAGAGTCTCTCTCACATACACACACACACACACACACAACAGACAGCCTACAGTCACACACAGACACTGCTACTCTACACACACACACACACACACACACTACAGACAGCCTACAGTCACACACACACACTACAGACAGCATACAGTCACACACACACACACACACACACACACACACACACACACACACATACACACTAGACAGCCTACAGTCACACACATGCTACAAACAGCCTACAGAGTCACACACGCACAGACACAGACACAGACACAGACACACACAGCCTACAGAGTCAACACACACACAGGCACTTCCAGCCGACAGTCACAATGAATGAATGAATGAATAAATAAATAAATAAATAAATAAATAAAATAAATACGTGTCCTTCTGAAAGGACTTTTCGCAGCTGTCCATAGTCCTCAGCGATAACAACACTACGTGCGCTCGAGCATGGAACCGCTCTGACAGCAAAACTGACGCCACGCTGAGACCGGAAGGTGTGGCCAAATGTAGCGTATGAGCACGCTGCGTTTTCGGAGGATTTTCGCACAGTGGTGTGTGAGAAACAGAAGTTAATACTTTTACCTTCTTTAAAAGTACCGTACGAAGCAAAAAAAGTGTACCTTCTCCACGCGGGGACTTACTTTGGTCCTTCCATTAATTCTATATTTCCCCAGGTTGCCGTTACATTGCCTTATCAGGTCGTCCACGCGGGTCAACAGAAAGCTGATATTTTCGCAGCCCGTCTCCTTCCCTTCAACCCACGCTATCTGGTCTCCTCGTATGTCTTTGGAAGAGTCACTTCTAGGACTGACCAGCTGCCCGTCAGTGAATTTATCGGCTTTATGGAGAGCCACTACGTCCTCTAGAATGCACAGCCCCGTCTCCTCTCCGAGAAAGTTGTCCACAACACAGATGCCGTGCTTATTCATGCACGGAACTATATACTCCGTGGCAAGCTTCCGCGGAAGGGACTTGTTCTGTTCGTTGGGTTTTGCGTTATTATCGTGTATGCCGACTCCGGTTCGCTTGTTGTCAGTGGTATCCGAGCTCTCTGAACTAAACGAGCTAAACGCGCGGTTAGTCTGCCCCTCTGCTTCGTCTGGAGACGTCTGTTGTGGTCCGGTCAGTGGGGGGCTCTGTGATTTTTTGGCCAGCTGACAAACGAGTCTGTGTTTTTTCCAGTCCTGTTTCTGGTGGTCTTTGCTACAGTAGAAGGAGTTTAGGCACCTGCCGCACTTGAGCAAGTTCTCAGCTTTCCCACAGAGCTCGCAGTACTGACGTTCTCGGTCCAGGTCCAGGGCACCTTGCGTTGCCATGGCTGCAGACCGGTCGCTCGTCGTGAATTTATGTCAAGCAATTTCCACGCGTCGTTCTGCTAAGTTTGGAAGTGATCCACCATCAGGAACACCACGACATGCGAAACGCAAAAACAGCTCCACCACGTCACGACCAAACAGTTTCATCACACATGCTCGGATAAGCTCTCCGTGCCTTAGCGAGATATTCGATTTCGGCAAATCGATCCCATACTTCAGCATCTTGGGCAGTCTTAGGAGATAGAAACGCTCATGACTCGCCACCACTTTGACAGAGCCGCATGGCGCCCTTCTCCAGTAGAGATCTGCACGTCCTCGGAACACACCCAGCCGCTGACGTCAGCGTGCCGAGGGCAGGGCCGCTCGGAGCCCAGTAGTAACGGGTAGCTCAGCTCGTCGCCTACGTTGCGTACAGTACGCCTTGCTGAAGACACGTTACTGTAAAATATAGACAAGTGGGCTACGTACACGTCACCTGGGCTGAGGTTATATCGCAGACCAGTATCTGTACCATATGGGAACGACCGTGCAGAACTAATCTGCGCAGTTTTGAGAAACGAGGTTGTGAGCGTAAAAAGCAATATAGCGCAATGGCAACAAATCCACTCACACAACGTCAGCGCTCTCACAACTTAAACGAAAAGCTGTGACGCATTTGTTGCCGCAATTGTTTATAAGTAAACAGCCTATCGAGGATATAGTCTTGGTCAGGGCTGCCCAACCCTGTTCCTGGAGCTCCGCCATCCTGTAGGTGGATCTTCTGGATTCTACTCATTTGCAGCTCAATAAGATATCTAGCTGTTGAATGAGCTGTGCTTTGTTAGGGTTGGGGTGAAAACCTACAGGACAGGAGATCTCCAGGAACAGGGTTGGACAGCCCTGGTCTAAATTAAAAAGCATTTTGATGCATCTCTTTCATAATTCAATTCACCAATAGTATCTCCTATATGGACATCTAATTATAAATAGCCATAGTCTATATTCCTTAGCTTGAAGCTGATTGACTACAGCTGGAAAAAACCCATGCCTGTACATTACCCCCTACACTGGCTTTGGGCTCAGAGATATACTGTATGTTATCTATCATATTCCTATGACACAGCACAGCCCACGGTTTCCTACTTGCAGTCCTTCTGCTGTGCTCTGATTGGTATAATTTGTTTTCTGAACGACATCCAATCAGATTATCTGATTGTGTCAAAGCAACTCTCAACACAGTACACAGATGACTATTGCACGTCCGTCGATAAGACTGAACAGATTGAGCTTCTGGGATTCTGTTTCCCCTCTTCAGAAGGAAGTATTATGGGCGGTTCCATTTCGGCGGTTATCTACAGAATGCTGTGGAAGCCATTTTATCATTTTCAGTGGCCACAGAGGACGTGACAGACGTGACTACTGGCTGTTCCCAACAATTTTCTTTTTTTATTCATCATCTTTGTTTGATGGCTTTTCTGTCAGCTGATAACAGAACTTTAACACGTGGCTTTTTATGAGCTGATAATAAAAGAATGAAGCTGAAAATGTTTTTCATAGACCTGTTTTTCCCCACAAAGGTACTGTAAAATTGTAAAAGGGGCAGCCTGTAGCCTAGTGGTTAACGTACATGGCTGGGACCCGGAAGGTTTGGTGCTTCAAGCCCCAGTGTAGCCACGATATGATCTGAGCAGTGGTTGGGCCCCTGAGCAAGGCCCTTAACCCCACATCACTCCAGTCTAATCAAGTAATCAAGTAGCTTTGGGTAAAGGTGTCAGCTAAATAACTCATGTACAATGTACAGTTGTGTTCAAATAAATATCAATGCGTTAAAAAAAAAACGTGAATAAAGTGCAAATATTTTTTAGTTCAATATTTCAAATGTAGTGGAAACATTACACATTCAATTCCAAATCAATCAATCGATTAGCAAATGTTATCAAGTCTGCGTTATTCTTTTACAGGAAGCAAAGAAAATGAATTTTAATCTGTTCCAAAAAAATGGCAGTGTCAACATTTTTATCTTCAAACTGAAGAAATTTTTCAGGATTTAACTTCAAATTACTGGACTAATATTTTGTTGCATAACCATTGTTTTAGGTAACTGCTGAGTGTCGGCGTTGCATCGAGTTAACCGACTTCCGCCACCTAGAAACAGGTATTTCAGGCCAGGATAAACAAACTACAGCTTCAGAAACTGCATTTTTAATGTCACCCCACAAGTTTTCAATGGGGTTGAGGTCGGAGGATTGAGCTGGCCACTCCATTACCTCAATCCTTTTTGTCTTGTACCAAGATGTTGCTCACTTGTGTGTTTGCGGTTGTTGTCTTGTTGAAACACCCATTTCAGGGGCATTTCCTCTTTTGCATACGGCAACATATTCTCTTCAAGTATTTTGATGTATTCAAACTGATCCATGATCCCTGGTATACGAACCCAACACCATAGTAATGTAAACATCCCCATACCATGATTTTTGCGCCACCATGCTTCACTGTCTTCACAGTGTACTGTGGCTTGAATTCAGTACCTGGGGGTCGTCTGACGTACTGTCGATGACCACTAGACCCGAAAATATATATATTTTTTTACTGTCATCAGCCCACTGTTATGCCATTTCTCTTTGGGCCAATCGATGTGTTCCTTGGCAAATCTTAACCGATTCTGCACATGCCCTTTCTTCAACATGCCCTTTCTTCTTGCTGATTGCTTAGCTTCGATCAAACGTCTTCTGACTGTAACAGCACTTACAGGTAATTGTAGATCATCTTTGATCTTTCTGGAGCTGGTGAATGGCTGAATATTTGCCATTCTGACTATTCTTCGATCAGTTTTAACAGTAGTTGCTCGTTTTCCTCCACTTGTTTCGGTTTTTGTAGCATCCTATCATTTGCTGCACTTCTTTATATGTTTTCCCCTCTCCAATCAAGTCTTTAATCAAATGACGTTGTTCCTCCAAACAATGTTTGGAATGGCCCATTGTAGTTAGCAATTCAGAAGGAAATATAATTTATTTGTTTCCCTTCTTTCTTAATAAAGGACAATTAATGACTCAATTCTCTAATTAAAATCCACACTGCTATTATTTTGAACGTGCCCCTTTCAATGAATGAGTCAATTGCTCAGAACAAGCAGCGTGCATGTCATGACAGTCTGTTGTTTTTCTATTACACTACTACATCTACAAGTAAAGTATTTGCCATGCAGAAATATCACTACTACTAATAACAGTGCTTCATCAGGTTACTGATGTTGTACTGCTATTTTCTTCAACACAACTGTATGTATTGTGAGCTAAATTTGAAGATAATTCTCATTGATATGGGTAGTGGAGTACTTTCCTTAAGGTTCTGGTAACAGACTGTTCAACCTGGGTGAGAATGGTAAAGATAGTGGCCTCTGGTTGGATTTTGAGCACATTTTCATTTTTCAGTTTTGGTTCAGCCCTGATCTAGGTGACGATGCCTAGAAACTGAAAAGTCTTCAGCTGTACTGTACATTCACTTAGACTTTCACACAACGCAATGTATTGCCAAAATAAAACCAAAGTACCTTAATGCACCTTCAGCTACCCCATCCTTCTAAAACTGAAGGTTAGGGTTAATCTCATGAGCTAGTTGCCGACCTCAAATTAGGATGATTGGGTTGTGTTTGGTATATCTAGAGAATATTTAATATTCTAGTTAATATTCAGAGGTTCTGAGACTAGTACACGGCAAAGGTCCCAGACTCAGAAAGCCCACCTGGACCTGGATGTGTGTGTGTGTGTGTGTGTGTGTGTGTGTGTGCGTGCCCTGTAATGGACCGGCGACCTATCCAGGGTGTATTCCTGCCTCTTGCCCATTGGGATAGGTTCCAGTCCCCTGCATCTCTGACATAGAATCAGCAGTTTTGAAACTTGAGATTTGTACAAGCCTGACACCTTGTGGTGAAAATAAGAGCAACACTTTTTTTTTGTGAAGTTATTTTTAGGTGCTGTGCCCATTTTTCTTCTTTTAACCACTTTAACTTCTTCAGATCTACAGTTTTGGCTTAGTTTCTAGTTTGTCTAAAGAACATAGAGCAAATGTGTGGGTACACTCTTAGAAAAAAGGGTTCTTTGGCTTGGTTCCGTAGGGGAACCCTTTTTAGTTATTTATGGAACCCTCTCTCATTGGTGTGATGTGTGGAAACTCCCATACAAAGAGCCATTTTGCCTGACAAAGAGCCATTGAATGGAATAGGATTCTTCTATGGAATCACATGGTTCCTATTCAAACCATTTTTTTAGGTGTACATTTATGGCACTGGTCATGTGATTGAAGAACAGTTTATTATGCTATAGAAATTTAGAGCCCTCAATATGTGTGTGTGTGTGTGTGTGTGTGTGTGTGTGTGTGTGTGTGTGTGTGTGTGTGTGTGTGTGTGTGTGTGTGTGTGTGAGTCTTATGAGGTATTTTTAACACATCTGTTTTGAGAGTATTTGAATCTTCCTCCTCTCCATCTAACAGAATAAGACCCTGGACGATTCAGAAAGACTCCCAGTAAAGGAATCTGGAGCTGAAGTATATATAATGAATTCTTGTAAAGGCTGCTGACTCTAATTGAATCCACCATAACATGGTCAATGGGTTAATTGCTTTGACAGATAACAGGGTCTTGGTTATGGTCATTGTTATGGTTATTGTTATGGCTATAGAGCGCTAAATTAAAGCGTTAACGCTTTACTGTGAGGAACCGGATGCATACTGACCAGAGTATGTAGACATAGTAGACACTGACACGGGCAACTTCCCGCAGAGTCTGTTAATCCAGCATTCCCTCCTTCCTCGTCTCTGAAAGAGCTTCCAGGCCGGCTGAAATGAGAGGTGAGGAGTGAGGAATCAAAGGGACTGATTCAAAGGTACCGTCACAGTCCAAAGAGTGTGGGAATTCTGCAGCGATATGCAGGCACGCAGATAGGATTTTGCCTGGACAGGGTTACACACATTATTAGGAGTATTATTGTTTATCCATAGTTAAACATAGGTCAATATTATGACTACAGTAGGCTATATGAAATATAATGCACCGCTCATTACAATAATACGATATTACGTACATAGTAATCGGCATATTCATAGGCTATACTTTTATTGCATTTGATCCACTCAGTCGCCTGTTGACACGTCTCCTGACGGTTGATTCCGCCCTAAGCCTAAATCCAGTTGTGGATACGATCACTGGTAGCGTACAACTAATAATCTGTATCAGAAACATCCCCATTTCTGATGGACTTTTCAGTGTCTTTCAAGTGGAACACTGTCATGCGCAATAGCGCCCCGATATCAGCGCCGCTTGTGAGCGCAAGGCGTCTGCATTCTGTCGGCGCTGGGAGTCAGATTCCACAGAATGTAGGAGGAACTCTGGCTTTCGCCGCCGCTGGACACATAACGGAACCAACTGCAAGGCGCTGTTCCCATGATACAGCCAACGCGTCAGAATATTTCACAAAACTGTTTATGGTGCACGACGGGTCTCTTGTTCACCAAGATTTCCCATGTATTATCTTTCAGGTTTTTCGTTCTCAAGGGAAAATTGTTTTGTATTAAAGTATCCGGAAAGTGCTATTGCATCGGTTAGGATTTTTTGTCTTGGGACTTTTCAGGACCGAATCAGCTGTATAGCAAGAAACAGAAGCGGCCAATGAAGAAAATCGATCGATGATTAAGAAATCGACCGATTTGGGATTATCGAACGAACAGACACTTGAGGCTGTGAAGGCTGCCTAATTTATTCGCAGGACAAACACTTTCCCGAACGGAAATGACTTCATTTCGATAGCCCGACTTGGCTGCATTCGCATGTGTGGTGTGACATTTCTGATTAGTACTTTTGATGATGTTTGGTTTTGTCACATACGCGCTATTTGGGAACCGTAGATAAAGCCTTTAGTTAGTCCTGAGGATGTTTGCTGGACTGGTGCACTTGGAATCTCTAGCCCGCTCCACGTCGAACACTGACAGTACCCACCTCCCTCTGGACAGGACGATGGGAAACGGTAATGCTGCTTCGCGCTTTCTGTTGTGATCAATGTGTCAAAAAGTCAAGTCAAAACTCAAATGAAGTATGAATAGAATTTAAAAATACTTATGCCATTTGAACTCGAAGTTACTCGGTGAATGTTTCATACTTTAGTACTCTTTTCTTGTATACCTAGTTACACACTAGTTGGTGTGAACCTAGCTATAACCATCAAAACATCAATGCCGATCGTTCTTCAGATGCAATCGCTGAAACCATACGTTAGCAAAGATTCAACTTGGGCCATCCGTTTGCATGTTCTGCACCGGTTAGCGTGTTAACTGCAGATCACTCGTGATGCACTAAGAGAAGGTCCCATGCCGTTAAGAGCGTCATTATAGGCCCTGTCTGTTGTGGTCATAAGGTTTGAATAATAATAAGTAAAATCGACTCAAAATATGATTCATAATACTCATAACAAAAACAAGAAATAATTACAATAATAACGTAAATAATAATCATACATAATATTATTAGCCTATGATAATTATTATTATTTATTTTTTTCTATTGGATTTTTTATTTACGTCTACAGGAAGCACAGTAACTAAATAGCTTGTTTCCCTTAATTATTATGTTGGTCAATGACAGCATAGAAATTATATTAGGCCTACTTTTTTTTTTAACTTAAAGTTATTCTTAATTACAAATAACTACACCCCCATGTATTTTTAATGCAGGGAAAGAAAGAGCTGTCAGTGGTAAGGCATCCTTTCACTGAAATGCAGGACTTCAGAGCAGAGAGCTGCCGGCGCCGGTAACCTGTAACCCGGTGGTCACAGAGTAATGAGATGCGGTAGAATGCGTCGTGGCGGCGCATTGTTTCCGGACAAGGAGCGGCGCTCTGCTCGCCCTCTCCAAATGACCTGTTCCGCTGATTTCATGCCCTTTCAGAACCGTGATTAATACGGCCTGGACAGGAGTGGCAGTTATTTTAAACCGTCACCCACAGTGTAATAGCATACAATCTTTCAAACGGTTTTCCTCTGAAACCTTCTGCATTTAAGAAGTTATTTCTGCCATTTACGCGTTGTCAGTCACAAACTGGAACCTTTATTTATTTCAGCGTGCAGATCTGTGGGATAGACTTTAAAGTGAACGTTACAGCGTGAACAGCTGGTTCTTAAGCTTTTTAATATCAGGACCCAAGTTAGAAAACCTTTGCCTTTCAGGGACTCTCAGACTAGAATAGCCTAGCGGACTACAGACTCAGGACCGAAGTCATACAGTTTTGTGAGCGATTTTGGGCCCTGTCCCATAGTTTAGGAAACTCTGGTGTACAGTGTCAGTGTAAAGACTGGAGAGGTTCTCTGAAGCAGAGCTGTGTGCATTTTTACAGCCAGGTCTGGCCTCCTGCCTCCTTTAGCCGTGAAGCCTTTAATGTGGTCTCCCTTTCATTATTTCTATTAATAATTCATCTTCTTTCCTCCGTGTTTTTACTGCGGTCAGTAATAAACAAACACGGGAGGAGCACAATAGAGGCCCCGGAGCGGTTTTGCTGTAGCGTTTTGCTGCCGCTGGAACAGAACAGGAACTCAACAGCTGCACTGCCCGCCTGCTAGCCCCGCCCCCGACACACATCTGGGCCTGTTTAATCAGCTGAGCCCCCTTTATTTATATGCACAGAGACTCTCTCTCTCTCACACACATTCTCTCTCTCTCTCTCTCTCTCTCTCTCTCTCTCTCACACACACACACACACACTCTCCATCTCTCTCTCTTACACACACACACACACACACACACACACACTCCCTCCCTCCCTCTCTCACACACACACACACACACACACACACACACACACACACACAGAATCTGTCTGTCTGTCTGTCTGTCTGTCTCACGCACGCACGCACGCACAGAGACTCTCTCTCACACACACAAACAATTACAGAGACTCTATCTCTCTCTCTCTCTCTCTCTCTCTCTCTCTCTCTCTCAGAGACTCCCACACACACACACACACACACACACACACACACACACACACACACACACACACACACTCACAGTGACTCTCACACACACGCACACTCAAACGCAAACATACTGAGAGGGACTCTCTCACACACACACACATAACATACATTAAATCCCTGGGGTAAAGTCCTAGTGCTGACATTAATTGTTCCTTTAGGGGAAAGTGTTGCTGGCTTGTCATGAAGGCTATGTTGTTTAATATTAGGTTAATTTGAGACGTTTTTGAGAGAAATCGGGCTAGGAAATCTCCTTGCTGGAATTTTGACTCTTGGAAAAACATTGTTTTTGCTGTTGATTTAACCTTCGTTTATATATAGAGTCTAGTGTAGGAAAATATTTTGGTAGTTGTCTGTCTGTGTGTGTGTGCATGCATGTGTGCTAGTGTGCCTGTGCGCACGTGTGTGTGTGTGTGTGAGTGCGTGCATGTGTATGCGTGTGCACTGTGGGTGTGTGTGAGTGCGTGCATGTGTATGCGTGTGCACTGTGGGTGTGTGTATGTTTGTATGTGTGTGTGTGTGTGTGTGTGTGTGTGCCTGTGCCTGCATGTGTGTGTGTATGTGTGTGCACTTGTGTGCCTGTGTGTGTATGTTTGTGTATGTGTGTGTGTGTGCGTATGTACTTGTGTGCCTGCATGTGTGTGTGTGTACTTGTGTGCCTGTGTGTGTGTGTGTGCGCTTGTGTGCCTGTGCCTGTGTGTGTGTGTGTGTGTGTGTGTGTGTGTGTGTGTGCCTGTGCCTGCATGTGTGTGTGTATGTGTGTGCACTTGTGTACCTGTGTGTGTATGTTTGTATGTGTGTGTGTGTGTGCCTGTGCCTGCATGTGTGTGTGTATGTGTGTGCACTTGTGTGCCTGTGTGTGTATGTTTGTGTGCCTGTGTGTGTTTGTGCGCTTGTGTGCCTGTGTGTGTTTGTGCGCTTGTGTGCCCGTGTGTGTGTGTGTGTGTGTGTGAGTGTGTGTGTGTGTGTGTGTGCACTTGTGTGCCTGTGTGTGTGTGTGCGCTTGTGTGCCTGTGTGTGTGTTTATAACTCCAGTTGCGGCCGCTCTGTTTCTCCTGTGGCGTGACAGGAAGCAGCGATGTGGCAGTCCGTGTGGAGAACAAGACACGGCGGGTCACAGCGGCCAGGGCTTGTGCTGCTCTGTGGGTCTGTCGTGTGGCACAGAAAGGCTCTCACAGGGCTACCGGGGGAGATACCTGCAGATAAACGGCAGTGTACCAGGAAAACTGAGTATAATCTTTACTTAGGGGCAGCCTGTGGCTAAGGTACATGACTGGGACCTGGAAGGTTGGTGCTTCAAGCCCCGGTGTGGCCTCGATAAAATCCGCACAGCTGTTGGGCCCCTGAGCAAGGCACATTGCTCCCCAGGCACTGTACTGTGGCTGCCCACTGACCTAAGGAGCTAGGATGGGTCAAATGCAGAGGACATGTTACACCTCGGGGTTCAATATAGTATACAAGATTATTTATTCTAAAATTTCCCTCGGGATGAATAAAGTATCTATCTATCTATCTATCTAAAAAAGCGAAATACTATCTAACACTTTATCAAGCCTGGTCTTGAAAAAACCCCAGTGTTATTCATTCATTCATTCATTCATTATCCTAACCTGCTTATCCTGAACAGGGTCGCAGGGGGGCTGGAGCCTATCCCAGCATACATTGGGCGAAAGGCAGGAATACCAGGATGCCAGTCCATCGCAGGGCACACACACCATTCACTCACACATTCATACCTACGGGCAATTTAGACTCTCCAATCAGCCTAACCTGCATGTCTTTGGACTGTGGGAGGAAACCGGAGTACCCGGAGGAAACCCACGCAGACACGGGGAGAACATGCAAACTCCTCACAGAGAGGCCCTGGCCGACGGGGATTCGAACCCAGGACCTCCTTGCTGTGAGGCGGCAGTGCTACCCACTGCACCATCCGTGCCACCCCAGTGTTATTGCCCGCACAAAATGTTCTGGCAAGCTGTTACACACAGTGACCACTCGTCATCTTTAGCTTGTGTGCTGGTCTGTGCTGTGAGCCCCTTAACCCAGGTCTCTCCTCCTCCTCCTCCTCCTCCTCCTCCTCCTCAAAAGAGAGATCCAGGACGGATCAGAGAATGCGGCAGAGAGCTTTCGCAACACCCCTGAGTGTAAATGACCGACGTGGCGAGTCACACGTCCGGCCGTGGCGCGCGCAGAGAGAGACGATGCCGCCTCGCAGCTGACTCTCGCCACTTCCTGTTACACGGAGGGGGAAAAGAGGAAGTCTCGCTTTCACTTCCTGTGATGGTGAAAAACCCTTTTCACGGCTGCTGCTGCTGCTGCTGCTGCTGCTGCTGCTGAGCTCAGCTCGAATCTTGGACACGCCGAGGACAACACGCGTCTCCGGGACAGACCTCACACACACACACACACACACACACACACACACACATACATACACACACACGCGTGTGCGGGGTTCTGAGGGTCTCTGCGACCCCGAGCTGACGTCAACACCAGGCCCCTTTACAGCAGCGGGGGCTCCTAGTGATCTGGAGGGTGAACGCACCCCCTTTGGCAAACAACAGCCCCAGCACTGAGGGGCCACTTCCTCGGCAGGCATCACAGACTCTCGACGGAGTGAGTATCACCGTCAGCTTGGGTCTCCAGAGACGAAGGATGTGGATGCTTTGGGGTTTTCTGCTTTGTGGAATTGAAAAGGGTTTGTGATGCTGATGGGGGTTAGCGGCCGGTGAGGTTAAAGGCAGTCCTGAGTTCAGGCTGGATTTTGTGGTTGTTGTTTCTGTGTGTTTACGTTACATGCACTAATCTGCAGTGCTTTATGGGAGATTTTCACTTCCATTACATTCCATTACATTCTTGGCATTTGGCAGACTCTCTTATCCAGAGCGACGTACAGTTGATTAGACTAAGCAGGAGACAATCCTCCCCTGGAGCAATGCAGGGTTAAGGGCCTTGCTCAAGGGCCCAACGGCTGTGTGGATCTTATTGTGGCTATACCGGGATTAGAACCACCGACCTTGCGGTTCCCAGTCCTGTACCTTAACCACTACGCTACAGGTTGCCCGCCCTACGCTACTTGCTCCGGGGATAGGGGGAAAACTCTGGGTGTAAATGCGGCATCTGTGATGTTTGGGCTTTGAGAAATTAAGGATGTAAATTGTGGCCTTGGTATTATAAGGTTCTATCTGCGTTCTGAGCAGTTGTGAGATATTGAGCTTTCACATCCAAACACAGCAGAACTGAAATGCAGGGCAGTTCTTCATACATCAAAATGACAGCTCTGTTTCCTCTGAACGTGCAGGGGGGCAGGGACGGAGAAAGGGCTTTACTCAAACGCACAGAGAGGCGCTGTGTCGGGCAGAGTCTGAGCCAAGGAACATGATCTGGCCCAGTCAGTCTGTCAGCCCCCTGAGAACAGGGCTTCAGTGTGTGAAAGTCACCGGCTTAAGTGTTTGTTTCTTAACGCATTGTGTAGGTGTGCGAGTGTGTTTGCATGCGTGTATGCGAGTTCATGCACATATATGTGTGTGTGTGTGTCGTGTATCTGTGTGTACTGTATTTGTCTGTCTGCAGTGTATCTGTGTGTGTGTGTGTATCTCTGTGTGTGTAGTGTATCTGTGTGTGTGTGTGTGTGTGTGTGTGTACTGTATTTGTCTGTCTGTAGTGTATCTGTGTGTGTATCTGTGTGTGTGTGTATCTGTGTGTGTGTGTGTATCTGTGTGTGTGTGTATCTGTGTTTGTGTGCGTGTAGTGTATCTGCGAGTGTGTGTATCTGTGTTTGTGTGTGTGTAGTGTATCTGTGTGTGTGTGTGTGTATCTGCGTTTGTGTGTGTGTGTATCTGTGTGTGTGTGTGAGAGAGAGAGAATAGCTGTAGATACACACTCACACTGACTGCTCTTCTTCAGCAGGTGGCTCAGGTGCAGCTCCTGCTGTGGTCCCGGGCGTGGTCGGGGGCGTGGTCGGGGGCGTGGTCTCTCGCAGGAAGTCGGGCAGGAGGCCGGGGTACCTGAGGGAGCAGGAGGAGGGCAGGACACCGCCGGTGAACCCCGCCCTGTGTGCTGAAACCGCCAATCACAGCGCCCCTCTGGACCCAGGCCCCGCCCCCGCCCCTCCCCCACCCCCCCAGCCCTCCGTGTCCCTGGGGGGTCAGCTCTGTCACAGGACTCCCTCCCTCTCTGACCGGGAGCGCAGTGCCCCCGCCCCAACCGCCCTCCCCCTCCCCCACAGCAGCCTGTGTGCGGGGGCCTCTTCGCCCCGCGGGACCGGCTCTCCGGCGCCCTCCGCTGGACAGCAGTTCACCTCCAGCTTCAGCTTCATCCGTCTGTCTCTGACCTCTGACCCCGGAGCGGACCGCACCCCGCCCTCGCCCCCCCCGGCGCGGCCTGCGCCCGCCCTGCCTGAGCGGGCGGTCGCCGCGGTAACGGAGAGGCCCCTGGACGCGGCGGCGGGGCGGTGGGCGAGCAGGGGGGACCCCGCGGTGACCCCCGACCCCAAGGACCTGCACTCGGACTCGGACTCGGATTCGGCCTCGTCCCTCACCTCCGGGTACGAGAGCGCCAGCGCCCCGCCCCTGCCCTGCGGAGAGGCCTGGGACGCCCTGCGCAGGAGGTACGAGGCCGTCCTGCAGGAGTGCCTGCACAGCAGCCGCCGAAACGCCCAGGTGAGCCTCGCCGTCCCCCGTCACATGACCCGAGCCTGGACCGCACACAGTCTGATTACTACTGAGTGGAAGCCTGTTGGTGTCTGTCTAAAGTAGCCTGTAATGGAGAGGTATATACAGTGGTATAGAGCAGTACAGGATTGTATGGAGTGGTATAGACTAATACAGGGGTAGAGAACAGTACAGACAGGAGTGTTTACAGTTAAAGCCCTGTCCGATAACTGTAGCTATAAATATGTCGTTCTAACTCAAGTGCATGGCGGAATCCACACCACAACTATAGCGTCAACGACAGTGATGAACGATCACTTTCAGAGCAATTTTTCCAGCTGCATGAATAGATAGAAACACTGACAGCCAATGCCAATGAAAATCCATCCGAATTTACAAGGCTTCACGTTCAAAAGGGCTATTTTTTACAGAATGTTACAGTTCATCAGTGTGAATAGTTATTGTTATAGTTATAGTTCTTGGTGTGGACAGGCCTGAGCACTGTGGTTCAGAGTGGACTGGTTCATACGTGGTGTGACTGTCCTGTGTGTTTCATACACCGTGTGACAGGGGTCCTGTGTGTTTCATACGTGGTGTGACTGTCCTGTGTGTTTCATACGTGGTGTGACAGGGGTCCTGTGTGTTTCATACGTGGTGTGACGGGGGCCCTGTGTGTTTCATACGTGGTGTGACAGGGGTCCTGTGTGTTTCATACGCGGTGTGACGGGGGTCCTGTGTGTTTCATACGTGGTGTGACAGGGGTCCTGTGTGTTTCATACGCGGTGTGACGGGGGTCCTGTGTGTTTCATACGTGGTGTGACGGGGGCCCTGTGTGTTTCATACGTGGTGTGACAGGGGTCCTGTGTGTTTCATACGCGGTGTGACGGGGGTCCTGTGTGTTTCATACGCGGTGTGACGGGGGCTCCTGTGTGTTTCATATGCGGTGTGACTGTCCTGTGTGTTTCATACGCGGGGTGACTGTCCTGTGTGTTTCATACGCGGGGTGACTGTCCTGTGTGTTTCATACGCGGGGTGACTGTCCTGTGTGTTTCATACGCGGGGTGACTGTCCTGTGTGTTTCATACGCGGGGTGACTGTCCTGTGTGTTTCATACGCGGGGTGACTGTCCTGTGTGTTTCATACGCGGGGTGACGGGGGCTCCTGTGTGTTTCATACACGGTGTGACAGGGGTCCTGTGTGTTTCATACGCGGTGTGACAGGGGTCCTGTGTGTTTCATACGCGGTGTGACAGGGGTCCTGTGTGTTTCATACGCGGTGTGACAGGGGTCCTGTGTGTTTCATACACCGTGTGACGGGGGTCTTGTGTTTCTCCAGATCGAGGCCATGATGATGAAGCTACAGAGGCTGCAGCAGAAGGCCGTGCTGGAGGACGATTATGACACAGGTAAGCACTCACCTGGAGCTCGATTATGACACAGGTAAGCACTCACCTGGAGCTCGATTATGACACAGGTAAGCACTCACCTGGAGCTCGATTATGACACAGGTAAGCACTCACCTGGAGCTCGATTAAGCTGGAGTGTATGTAGTTGTTGTTTAAGATGAGATGTATGTAGTTGTTAAGGTGAAGTATATGTAGTTGTTTAAGCTGAGTGTTTGCAGTTGTTGTTTAAACTGAGTGTATGCAGTTGTTGTTTCAGCTGAGTGTATGTAGTTGTTGTTTCAGCT
>NC_083777.1:29513778-29516278 GCF_963514075.1 Conger conger | reverse complement strand
GTGCACTCCCAACACCGCGCTCCAGAGCGAGGTGACCTCCTGAAGGGGCTCTCCTGCCCCTCCTGGGAGCTCGGTTACATTATTGGCATTTGGCAGACGCTCTTATCCCGAGCGACGTACAGTTGATTAGACTAAGCAGGAGACAATCCTCCCCTGGAGCGATGCAGGGTTAAGGGCCTTGCTCAAGGGCCCAACGGCTGTGCGGATCTTATTGTGGCTACACCGGGATTAGAACCACCGACCTTGATGGTCCCAGTCATTTACTGTAACCACTACGCTACAGGCCGCTCTGTTGCCCTGACGCTGGTTTCCCGTGCGCAGGAGGAGACGCAGGACCTGCGCAGCCGGCTGCAGGAGCTGCAGGAGCGCAGTCAGAGGCTGGAGGCGGAGCTACAGCAGGAGGAGGAGGAGCCGGAGGAGGGCGTGGCCCCCGCCCTGCGTAGCTCCACCCCCGCCCAGCTGCAGGAGCTCAGCCGGGCGCTGGAGGACCTGGTGACCTCCCAACACCGAGCCCAGATCTGCACACAGCCGCCCGCCCTACTGCTGAGGTCAGAGACCCCCCTAACCCAACACTAACCCAACACTAACCCAACACCGAGCCCAGATCTGCACACAGCCGCCCGCCCTACTGCTCAGGTCAGAGACCCCCCTAACCCAACACTAACCCAACACTAACCCAACCCAACACCGAGCCCAGATCTGCACACAGCCACCCGCCCTACTCCTCAGGTCAGAGACCCCCCTAACCCAACACTAACCCAACACTGAGCCCAGATCTGCACACAGCCGCCCCCGTTACTGCTGAGGTCAGAGACCCCCCTAACCCAAAACTAACCCAACACCGACCCAACATCAACCCAACACCAACCCCTACTGCTGAGGTCAGAGACCCCGACCCTAACCCAACACCGAGCCCAGATCTGCATACAGCCACCCCTCATCCTACACAGGTCAGAGACCCCCCCTAACCCTTACCCAACACCAACCCTAACCCAACCTCAACCCTAACCGTAACCAAACAACGAGCCCAGATCTGCAGAGAACCGCCATACCTACTGCTCAGGTCAAAGACCCCCCCTTAACCCTAACCCCCTGACTAGCCCTATCCATAACCCCCCACCCCCCCCTCTCCCCTCTCCTCCTCAGGTCAGACCCCCCCCGGTCCCCCCCACCAGCTTGAAACCTTCCTCCCCCAGCACTGCATACTGATTCATTCTCCCCTTTTATTCCGACTACAGACTCCAGGAGCAAGAAGCAGCACTGAAGGCCTGTATCAAAGAGACCACAGCGAAAGTAAGATCCTCCACCCTTGCCACACAGAGACTCGGCTACATGCATTTATACAAGCCGTAATAATAACTTTAATTTTCCCTGAAAACCTTTATTAGAAAAACCTTTAGAGAAGCTTCTTTCATTTCCTCTTTTGCACCAGCTGCGATGAAAGCGTTCATCAGTGCAGTTCATTTGGCTCAGACTGCATCTTTTCACTTTCTATTCACCGAGGAAGATGAAATGCGTCCTCAGGCTTTTCATCCTCCTGCAGACCTGCGTCAGCTCTGTGTGGCCCTACTGTGATGTTTCTATGAGAGCTGTGCGTGGAGCCATTTTAACGCCCCCCCCCACCAGTCCACCTCTAACCCCCTGCTCCATAGTCCCCACCCCGGTACATACTGTATATACATAATCACGATCACAGTACGTAATCATGAGTAATCAGTTTTCTCTGACATAGTTGAGAATTGTGGGACACAATTGTGTGTGATGTGATTGGCGTGGAACGGGGTGGCTGTGATGCGATTGGAGGGCCTGTTTGAGTGACGGCTGTGTGGGCGGGGTCTGTGTGCAGGTGGTGATGAGTCAGAGAGTGGGCGGCGGCCTGAGGAGGAGAGTCAGTGTCAGCGAGGCTCAGCTACTGGCCCTGCAGGAGGCCAAACTGGCCGCCATCTCAGGTACAGTTACCCCACGCTGCCCCACGCTGCCCCACCCTAACCTACCCCACCCTACCCCACGCTGCCCCACCCTAACCTACCCCACCCTGCCCCCCCATACCCCCTAACCCTAACCTACCCCACCATAACCCCCTTAACCTACCCCACCCTGCCCCACCCTAGCCTACCCCACCCTGCCCCACCATACCCCCTAACCCTAACCTACCCCACCCTGCCCCACCATACCCCCTAACCCTAACCTACCCCACCCTACCCCACCCTGCCCCCCCATACCCCCTAACCCTAACCTACCCCACCATAACCCCCCTAACCCTACCCCACCCTGCCCCACCATACCCCCTAACCCTAACCTACCCCACCATAACCCCCCCTAACCCTGCCCCACCCTGCCCTAATCCTGCTCTAACCTACCCCACCCTGTCCTAATCCTGCTCTAACCTACCCCACCCTGCCCTAATCCTGCTCTAACCTACCCCACCCACTGTCTGCAGGGAGTGACTTCTCCAGTGCGAAGGCGCTGAAGGCGGAGCTGAAGGTGCTGCACGGGGAGA
>NC_083777.1:29506278-29508778 GCF_963514075.1 Conger conger | reverse complement strand
TCTTCTCCACTTTCTCTCCTCTCCCCCTCTCCTCTTTTCTCTCTCCAACTCTTCTTTCTCTCCTCTCCCTTTCTGTTCTCTCTCCATCTCTCCTCTTTCTCCCCCTGTTCTCTCTTTCTCTCCTCTATCTCTCCTCCCTCTGTTCTCCATCCCTCATCTCCCTTTTTTTTTCTTTAAATTGCATTTCTGTTGCATTTTCTTTCTTGCACACTGAGTGGCCTGTATGTCAGTTGTCAATGTGGAGAGGTTCGACAGTGTTCCTGCAGCATTTAAACGCCTGGTCACATTCACCCGGCCTCATTCGGTAACAACGGCAAACGCAGGTTTGACCCTCCAGAGCTGCCGTAGCTCCGCACATCCGACATCACACCGCGGTGCGTCTCTGCACAGGCCAGGCCCTGTGACGGCTCACCTCCACGCGAGTCCTCCTTTCTAAAAGCCTTTTTAAAAAATTAAGCTCCATTCATCCGCGCGGGGGCCACGGCTCCCATTCATCCAGGCGGGGGCCACAGTCCCCCCCCCTCCGCGGCCCGGGTTTCAGAGGCTAATTCTGGGCCGGACTTCAGACGGCGGCTGAATGGACCTCCAGCGGTGGCGGCCGCCGTGTGTCTCCGGCTGGGCCTCCTTTATTAACTCCGACACCGCCATCTTTATGCATGAGCCCGGCTGGGAGGCAGGACAGGGGGCGCGGCGGGGGAAACCGTCAGGGAGAGAGCGCCCCCGCTGTGCTACTGAGGGAGAGAGGGAGAGGGAGGGAGGGAGAGAGGGAGGGAGAGAGGGAGAGAGAGAGAGAGGGAGGAAGAGAGAGGGGGAGAGAGAGAAGGAGAGGGGGAGAGGGAGAGAGAGAGGGAGGGAGAGGGGGAGAGAGAGGAAGAGAGAGGGAGGGGAGAGAGAGAGAGGGAGGGAGAGGGGGGGGAGAGAGAGGGAGAGAGAGAGAGGGAGGGAGAGAGAGAGGGAGAGAGAGAGAGGGAGAGAGAGATTTCATGTTAAAAAAAACCCTTTACTGGGACCTTGGTTCAAAAACAGAAAAATTAAGGACCTAAAAAATGAAAAGAAAGAGAGAGTGAAGTTAAGTTAGAGAGTATTGAGAAATGGAGGACGTTGCTCTGTCTCTGTATTCCCTCCAAACACGTGCCCACCCACACTGGACTCATACCCTACCATGGTAGACATGTATCCACAATGCACATTAACCTGCACCACACACACACACACACACACAGACACAGAAAAACACACACATACACTCAAATTCAAATTGAAAGTGTCAAATTCATTTGAGCCTTCAAATCACTATGCCTCGAAATATCGTCAAAGTGCGGTCATTTCAAAATAAGTCATTCCTGCCTTGGTTCTCCTGAAACACCACGTACTCCAGCAGTCTGTGCTATTGTGTTCTCACATCTGCTGGCTGTGAATATTTTATAAGCTCTCAATTTCCCAGTTTAATTACCTTATTACATTATTGGCATTTGGCAGACGCTCTTATCCAGAGCGACGTACGGTTGATTAGACTAAGCAGGAGATAATCCTCCCCTGGAGCAATGCAGGGTTAAGGGCCTTGCTCAAGGGCCCAACAGCTGTGCGATCTTATTGTGGCTACACCGGGATTAGAACCACCGACCTTGTGTGTCCCAGTCATTTACCTTAACCACGACGCTATAGTCAGTTTGTGAAAGTTTGTACGTTACAAGCCGCGTCCCTCCGCAGGTTTGCGTGGAGCACAGAAGCCAGGCTTCCTGTAATGAAGCGCTTCATTCTTTAAGCCCACTAAGTTTGCCTGTTGGAGGATTACAGCGCAGAGGACTTGGTGTTTAACTGACTCTTGTGTTAGCCACTAAATGGACATAACGTTCTCAAATGTCAACGAAAGAAACGTAACATAAGAATGAGAACAGTTCATTCTGCCCAGCAATGCTTGCCTTTACCTATCGCTAAAGTATGGCTACTGCTTAGTTCACCTAAAAGCTAGATCGCATCTAGCACCCGGATCAAGCTTAGCCTTGCAATCTCCCAGTGTTTCTGCCTCCTGTCGAACAGAACCTCAGACATGAAACTTATTTGAACTTTTCATCCATTATCCATTTATTTCATTTAGAGAATTATGGAGGCGTCATTTGATGGGGTAAATGGATCTCCTTTGAAAGTCATTTTCTTTTAAGACTCAAACGCTGAAGTACTGAATCTGATTTCTATGAATCTGGTTCACTGCCATTTCAGTGCTTTTTCTCCATCCGCCACGGAGATGCGAAGCTGCCCAGAACAGCAGACCGGATTGCTGAGTGGGCCCAAGCCCTGTGTGCGTGTGATTTTGGTGAGGTTGCAGAGTGAGATTTACACCACGTCTGCCCTGCGAAAGCTCCAGTCTCCCCGCGGACCGCCGATCACAGTCTGTACTTGCTCCAGTCAATCACACGTGCGCTGCGATAATTAGTCCCCAGGAAAAGTCGGCCTGCTCTCAGCCAAGTTCCTCCTGGATTTGACAGTGAGGAGGGATGAG
>NC_083777.1:29440383-29506078 GCF_963514075.1 Conger conger | reverse complement strand
GCCACAGTTCCCCCCCCTCCGCGGCCCGGGTTTCAGAGGCTAATTCTGGGCCGGACTTCAGACGGCGGCTGAATGGACCTCCAGCGGTGGCGGCCGCCATGAGTCTCCGGCTGGGCCTCCTTTATTAACTCCGACACCGCCATCTTTATGCATGAGCCCGGCTGGGAGGCAGGACAGGGGGCGCGGCGGGGGAAACCGTCAGGGAGAGAGCACCCCCGCTGTGCTACGGAGGGAGAGAGGGAGAGGGGGAGAGAGAGGGAGAGGGAGGGGGGGGAGAGAGAGAGAGAGGGAGGGAGGGAGAGAGAGAGGGGGGGGAGAGAGAGAGGGGGAGAGAGGGAGAGAGAGAGGGAGGGGAGAGAGAGAGGGAGGGAGGGAGAGAGAGAGAGAGGGAGAGAGAGAGAGAGGAGGGAGGAAGAGAGAGAGAGGGAGAGAGAGGGAGGGGGAGAGAGGGAGAGATGGAGAGAGAGGGACAGAGAGGGAGGGAGAGAGAGAGAGAGGGGGGAGAGAGGGGAGAGAGAGACCAGGGGGAGAGGAGAGGGAGAGAGAGGGAGAGAGAGAGAGGGAGAGAGAGAGATTTCATGTTAAAAAAAACCCTTTACTGGGACCTTGGTTCAAAAACAGAAAAATTCAGGACCCTAAAAAAAAATGAAAAGAAAGAGAGAGTGAAGTTAAGTTAGAGAGTATTGAGAAATGGAGAACGCTGCTCTGTCTCTGTATTCCCTCCAAACACGTGCCCACCCACACCAGATTCATAACCCTACCATGGTAGACATGTACCCACAATGCACATTAACCTGCACCACACACACACACAGACACAGACACAGAAAAACACACACATACACACACACACACTCAAATTCAAATTGAAAGTGTCAAATTCATTTGAGACTTCAAATCACTATTCCTCGAAATATCGTCAAAGTGCGGCCATTTCAAAATAAGTAATTCCTGCCTTAGTTCTCCTGAAACACCACGTACTCCAGCAGTCTGTGCTATTGTGTTCTCACATCTGCTGGCTGTGAATATTTTATAAGCTCTCAATTTCCCAGTTTTAATTACCTTATTACATTATTGGCATTTGGCAGACGCTCTTATCCAGAGCGACATACAGTTGATTAGACTAAGCAGGAGATAATCCTCTCCCCTGGAGCAATGCAGGGTTAAGGGCCTTGCTCAAGGGGCCCAACAGCTGTGCGGATTTTATTGTGGCTACACCGGGATTAGAACCACCGACCTTGTGTGTCCCCAGTCATTTACCTTAACCACTACGCTACAGGCCGCTACAGTCAGTTTGTGAAAGTTTGTACGTTTACAAGCCGCGTCCCTCCGCAGGTTTGCGTGGAGCACAGAGGCCAGGCATCCTGTAATGAAGCGCCTTCGTTCTTTAAGCCCACTGAGTTCGCCTGTTGGAGGATTACAGCACAGAGGACTTGCTAAATGGACATAACGTTCTCAAATGTCAACGAAACTAAACGTAACATAAGAATGAGAACAGTTAATTCGGCCCAGCAATGCTTGCCTTTACCTATCGCTAAAGTATTGCTACTGCTTAGTTTACCTAAAAGCTAGATCGCATCTAGCACCGGATCAAGCTTAGCCTTGCAATCTCCCAGTGTTTCTGCCTCCTGTCGAACAGAACCTCAGACATGAAACTTATTTTAACCTTTCATCCATTATCCATTTATTTCATTTTGAGAATTATGGAGGTGTCATTTGATGGGGTAAATGGATCTCCTTTGAAAGTCATTTTTCTTTTAAGACTCAAACGCTGAAGTACTGAATCTGATTTCTATGAATCTGGTTCACTGCATTTCAGTGCTTTTTCTCCATCCGTCACGGAGATGCGAAGCTGCCCAGAACAGCAGACGGATTGCTGAGTGGGCCCAAGCCCTGTGTGCGTGTGATTTTGGTGAGGTTGCATCGAGTGAGATTTACACCACGTCTGCCCCTGCGAAAGCTCCAGTCTCCCCGCGGAACCGCCGATCACAGTCTGTACTTGCTCCAGTCAATCACACGTGCGCTTGCGGATAATTAGTCCCCAGGAAAAGTCGGCCTGCTCTCAGCCAAGTTCCTCTGGATTTGACAGTGAGGAGGGATGAGAGGAGAATGTTTAGTTGAGACCAAGCAACAGCTCTGATATAAACTTAGTAAACCACGCCAATTAGAGTGGGGGAAACTCAACTAGATGGTTGACCTTCGCCATATTGCAGAAATATGATATTCCTAAAAAAAAAAAAATATTTTTTAAGAATCCTGGTGTCATCATCTGCAGGCTCTGAACTCGTGTTTCATAATGAGCTAATTAGCACCTCTAATTAGCGCCTCTGTCTCTGTACCGAACACCCTGGCTCTGTCCCTCGTTACGAGAGTGCTCTCCAGAGCTAGGGATTGTGGGATTGCATAATGAGTAACGCAGGAAATGTGCGATGCCGATTGGTCAGTCTGGCTTTGGCTGTATTGGGCCCACTGTGTTGCACCTGCTTTGAGCCGTATTAGCAGCGCGAACATGCTAGCTAAGCTACCGTCCGCCACCAGCGCTAAAGCTGTTCTGTCCTGTGTCGTTCCACTTGTTTTGATCCGAATCTGCAGGTTGAGATGGTTTGTTACAGCAGTGGTCATGCACAGACACTTGGGTTTGTTACAGCTGCGCCCTGCAGCGTAGTGATTAAGGTAAATGACTGGGATACGCAAGGTCAGTGGTTCGAGCCCCGGTGTAGCCACAATAAGATCCACACAGTTGTTGGGCCCTTGAGTAAGGCCCTTAACCCCACATTGCTCCAGGGGAGGATTGTCTCCTGCTTAGTCTAATCAATTGTACGTTGTTCTGGATACGAGCGTCTGCCAAATGCCGTAATGTAATGTAATGTAATGTTATAAAGCTGGCACTTTTATCCAAAGCGACTTGCAGTTGAGTCTAGACCAATCCCCCCCTGGAGCAATGCAGGGTTAAGGGCCTTGCTCAAGGGCACCCACAACTGCACTGCTTTTATTGTGGCAACACTGGGGCTAGAACCACCAGCCCTCCAGGTCCCAGTGAAGCACCTTAGCCACTCGGCTATAGGCCACCCTGATCATTCACAGCCCCTATATGACCGGTGGCCATTTTGTTTTGTGCTCCAGAGAGTACGCAGAGGAGAATACGCTGAAGTACATCGAGCTACTGGAGGACAAACTGCACAGGTGAGTGACCCACCTGAAACCCACCTGAGACCCACCGAGCATGTACAGGTGAGGAAGAGCGCCCCCTGCAGTCCAGCCCATGGATCCTGCTCCTGGCCCCCAGAACCACTTTATTTATTTCTTCCTGCAAGACGCTGCTGGGATCTGATTGGAGGCGATGAGTGATGGGCGTTTCTAGTGTGATGCCGCTGCAGTCTGATTGGAGGAGCAGGATTATTGCATCTCCAGTGTGATGCTGCTGAAATCCAATTGGTGGGGCAGAATGATGGGTGTTTCTAGAGTGATACTGCTCAAATCTGATTGGAGGAGAAGAGTGATGGGCATTCCTCAGTGTGATGCTTTTAAAGGGGGGGGGGGGGGGCAGACAGTTGGGGTACCAGCAAAAAGGCTAGTCTCCGTGGAGACCAGGGGTGTTAAAAAGCAATTATCTCCGCCTTTTTATAGACTTACATTCTGACTGAAATGGAGCAGGGGGCTCACGTTTGCCAGGCATCGACAGGAGGGGGGGGGGGGGGGGGGGGGGGCGGCGGGTCTGTGAGAGAGGGGACTCCCGAAATAACCTGTCTGCTGTGTCTGAGACGGAGGTCATCATAGCACACTGAACTCTTCCTCAGCAAACCCACCGAAGACAAATACAGATATGCAAATATATGAAGACAAATAAGGTGAGGTCCAGATGCAGACCGAGCCGGGCGTGCATTCTGCTTCGCTTCCCTCGGGGGTGTGGTTGGAGACCCAGGGGACCGGACAGCTCTTACATTTTTTATAAGAATAATGTTTTTATGGGGCGACGACATTGGCTCAGGTGGTAAGAGCGTTTGTCTGGCAGTCTGGCAGTCCGGAGGGTTGCCGGTTCGATTCCCTGCCTGGGTGTGTCGAAGTGTCCCTGAGCAAGACACCTAACCCCCAAATGCCCCTGATGAGCTGGTTGGTGGCTTGCATGGCAGCCAATCGCCATTGGTGTGTGTGAATGGGTGAATGAGAAGCATCAATTGTACAGCGCTTTGGATAACCTCCCCCTCGTAGCTGTGGTAACTCTGTTCTGGTTCTCCTCCCCCTGTAGCTGTGGTAACTCTGTTCTGGTTCTCCTCCCCCTCGTAGCTGTGGTAACTCTGTTCTGGTTCCCCCTGTAGCTGTGGTAACTCTGTTCTGGTTCTCCCTCCCTGTAGCTGTGGTAACTCTGTTCTGGTTCTCCCTCCCTGTAGCTGTGGTAACTCTGTTCTGGTTCTCCCTCCCTGTAGCTGTGGTAACTCTGTTCTGGTTCTGGTTCCCCTGTAGCTGTGGTAACTCTGTTCTGGTTCTGGTTCCCCTGTAGCTGTGGTAACTCTGTTCTCCTCCCCTCCCTGTAGCTGTGGTAACTCTGTTCTGGTTCTCCCTCCCTGTAGCTGTGGTAACTCTGTTCTGGAGCGCGTGTGGGAGGCGGACCTGGAGACGTGTCAGCTCCTGCTCCGAGCGCCCAGCGGGCGGGGGACGGGCGGGGAGGAGGAGGCCCCGCCCCCAGAGCCACGCCCGGAGCCACGCCCCAAGCAGGAGCAGGACTGCGCTATGCTGACCGCCCTCGGGGGGCGCTGGTGCTCAGAGACCGGCCTGCAGCACTCCGAGTTCACCAAGGTGAGGCGGCCTCCATTTTGAAACGGACATTAACGTTCATCTTACCCTTCTAATCTCATTTACTGTGCACACAGTAGTGTTCACACACTTCTCCATTTTAATATTAATATTTATTAACGGTCTTAATGCGCACCTTACCCTTTTAATAATCATATTTACATACGGTACTGTATTAACACGCGTCTCACACCTTAAAGAATCACATTTACACACAGAAAGTAGTTTGCACTCTGTTTTAATAATCATATTTATACACGGTACGGTATTAAAACGCATCTTACCCCTTTAATAATCTCATTTACACGCGGTAAGGTGTTCACACCCGTCTCCATAACCATACTTATTAACGGTATTAACATGCATTTAACACTTTTAATAATCTCATTTACACGTGGTACTGTGTCGGAGTCACCGTTTGAATAATCACATTTACACGTGGTATGAGGTTTACATCATCGCCGCATTTTCCTAATCGTGTTTTCACGTGGTGCAGCGTTCACGGTCTCTCCGCGGCATGTGCAGATATGATTATTAACGCGCCGTTGGCATTATGTATCTGACGCGGCTGTTTGGAGCCGGCGCCGTTAATGAGCCGATGACTCAGGCGGATCTTAATTGAAATGAAAATTAATTGGTGAAATGGAGGTTACAGCTGGAAGGAGGGCGCGTCATTCTGCGTTTTGCTTCCTGTGTCAGTCGCACTTTGCATCAGTACCTGATTGCTGAGCTTAAACCCAGATGTCACTGCCAGCACCACTAAGGAGCTCCTTTGCACACTTTTCATTTTCACTAACTTTTTCACTTAAAATGTTCTTCAGTGGCAGTGTGAGAGTGTGTGTTTTATTCAGTGGGGACACTGACTGTGTGGGGACATTGTGTCAGTCTCCTTAAACCTCCATAAACTGCACTAACCTTTACTGCTCTTCTCTGTTCACCAAGTAACAGGCCTTCAACCTGCATGCTTTCTCCCCCTACCTCTCTCCATCCCTCCATCTCTCTCTCTCTCTCCCCCTCCCTCTCTCCCCCCCTCCCTCTCCCCCTCCCCTCCCTCTCCCCCTCCCCCTCCCCTCCCTCTCCCCCTCCCCTCCCCTCCCTCTCCCCCTCCCCTCCCTCTCCCTCTCCCCCTCCCTCTCCCCCTCCCTCTCCCCCTCCCTCTCCCCCTCCCTCTCCCCCTCCCTCTCCCCCTCCCTCTCCCCCTCCCCTCCCTCTCCCCCTCCCTCCCTCTCCCCCTCCCCTCCCTCTCCCCCTCCCCTCCCTCTCCCCTCCCTCTCCCCCTCCCCTCCCTCTCCCCTCCCTCTCTCTCCCCCTCCCTCTCTCTCTCCCTCTCTCTCTCTCTCTCCCCTCTCTCCCTCTTTCTCCCTCTCCCTCCTTCTCTCTCTGGCCTCACTGAAGACCGGCTTCTCTATCTAGCTTCTTCTTCTTCTGCCTAATGGAGGTGAGCGAAGGCCCAAATACCCAGCAGCCTCAGTTACAGGCCCTGAACACGCATGTCAGAATAAAACCCGAGCCAAGGCATTCTTTTCCTGAAAGAGAAACAACCTTTATTAGGCTGAAATGACAGTCAGAAAGGCTAAAGCAACACATACTTACTCAGTACATTATGTAGGCCTTCATTCGGGTTGAGAATGTTCCAGAATTCTACACAATCGGCCAGATGAGATGCGTACAAACTAGCTCAAACTGTGAAAATCTCTCCAAACTAAGCCTTTAAAATATTCAGACATTTGACTGGAAAATGTGTTCCACAATATTGTAATTAAAGAATAATCGCAAATAACACTAATTTATTTCTGTTAATGCATAATGTGTTTTTGCCTATAGCTGTAAACGATGTGATAGCCAACAGGTAGTAATTATTTACATAAGATGCACATTAGTGCATAAGAAACAACTTTACTCAGTCCGGCTGGAATGCAGAGCTCAAATTAAACAACCTTAATTTTCTTCTCGGTATAATAATTGCACTATTGTTTGCAATGCGTGGTGTTTACAAAAAATAGCTTTGCACTAAATAATAAACAAGGTTGATGATTGTAAGTTTTTCACGGTTTAATGATGTTTTTTCCATTTTGTTTTGACAGAAATTAGAAGAGTTCCTCTTCTGCATGGAAGACAGTCAGGTAAGGCGGGGTATCTCTCCATCTTGTCTTGGTTATACTGGATTTGCTCATTAAGCTTATCTGCTAATGAAGCTGCTGCCACTCACAGTATGCCTGGAAGCCATTAAGAGTCAATGGCTGGGTGTAGTCAGGACTTCCCATGATCCTCTGGCAATTCTGCCCAATAGTGGGTAATTAGTAGCCCCATATCCACATACCTCTTGTGCTGGAGCATATTTTCATGGGTCATATTTCAGTCATTATGTATGTATAAATATTTCAGTCATTATATATGTATGAGGATACATTTGTGGTATCCCTTTTATATATACTTATATTTTTGTAATAATTATTCGCTTAACCAAAGACGTGCTTGGACTGTGTAGGAGTTAGGAATTCATCCTGCAGGATTCCATGACTATTGTGAAATGATTTGCCAATATTCTCTTGCCCCCCCCCCCCCCTTCCTGGACTACAGAGGGGTAATGAGTCCAGCAGGGGATATGCCCCACTCTCTTTTGGGGCAAAGAGGGACAATTAGTGCAGACGGGTATCTGCCCCTCTTTGTTCTGGGGTCCAGAGGTTCCATTAGCGCAGGAGGGTTTTCAGGCTAAATTGGCTGCACTTTGGCAGCACAAATAAAACCCCAAATACTAACAGCTCGACCAGTTCTTTCACGGTTTCCATGGCGCCGGCACCCTGTCTAAACCCCCGTTGATTAATTTCCTCGCGCGCTCTCTGATGTCTGTAATTCCTCCTGTTTTCATTTCTGCGGTGGAAGGCCTGCTCCAGCGTGGAGCGCGCTGGGGGGCAGATTGGTGTGTCTCTGCCCTGTAATCGGAGTCGCTGCTGGGGAGCGGGGCTCGTGTGGACCGTGTCTGGGGACCGGGTCTGCGTCTGAGGGCAGCGTTATTATACCTCCGCAGTCTTGCGTTTGGTTATTCAAGGAAGAATACGATGAAAGTATACGAAATACCTGCTCCCTCGCCGATTTACATTGTACATATCATCCCAACTTTCTTACACCACAAATGAGTTTTTTGTTTTGTTTTTTGTTTATCGTTTTTTTTTAAATAAGTCGCTTTTTAGGGCAAGCAGTTCGACTGAAACCCTGACTGTGGGGGTAAACGTTTGAAGGATTGTAATGTTTAGGTCAGTCCCCACCCCCATGGCCACAGGAACGCGCATGGTGTTCGTTTGTATATGAATAACCCCCCTCCCACCCCCCATTATGGTCCGTTATCATCTTCAGGATGTCTGAAGGATACTCCTCCATTTTGCCATCGTGTAACAAGTCTGCAAAATCTCCTTCTTTTACAGAAGGCCAACAACGTTTCTACTCTTGTCTCGAATAGACCACACTGTTGAAAAGACCTTGAGCTAACGGATTCAATCTTGGAATGTTATTGTCAGCTTTGAAGTAGAAGTACTCTAATACTTAAAATAAAATAAAACAAAACACTGCTTTTCTGCTTTAGCGGTCACACGCGAGTGTGATACTGAGAGTGCTACATTTTGTCGGATTATTTGTCAGCATTATATTTTGTAGCAGATACAAAAATACAATCTAGATTATTTGAATTCTACAGCCAGACAGTGTCCCAACCTTCCGGAAAAACATTTTATTTTGGTAAAGGACTGAGTCAGATGAGTGTTTCTGGGCTGTGTGTGTGTGTGTGTGTGTGTGTGTGTGAAATCATTGTGCAGGTGAAAAACAAGGACAGCGCCCCTCACCCACCTCCTCCTGTACACAGAGAGAAGTCTTGCTGGTAGTTTAATTAGAGTGCACTCAAAAGTGTAATACTAAACACCTGGACTGAGGAAAAAAATAGAGATTTGAGGTGAATGTCAAGAGAATTCCTTGAGTTTTAATTATCCTATTTTAGTAAGTTACCGCTGCTCCTGTAATGAACGCTTGCTTAATTTTGTATCTCACTGTGGACCAACTGATAAGAACATATTTTGTGTAATTTAACGTTTGGTTGGCATGGAGACGGGGGGGCTTAGCAACCGGGTGTCTGACTGTCGTTTTTCCTGTTCAGGACCCATGTGACGTGGCTACAGAGGTCACTGAGGTCATGGAGCGCTGCGAGCTGATTGGCCGCAGGCTGGAGACTCTGGAGGAGCAGCTGCAGGCGGCCATTTTGGATCGAGACCCTGCGCTGGCCCATATCCTTATCTTACTGTCAACATTTAACATACGCTAGCACATATCCTTATCTTACTGTCAACACTTAACATACGCTAGCCCATATCGTTACCTTACAGTCAACACTTAACATACGCTAGCCCATATCGTTACCTTACAGTCAACACTTAACATACGCTAGCCCATATCGTTACCTTACAGTCAACACTTAACATACGCTAGCCCATATCGTTACCTTGCAGTCAACACTTAACATACGCTAGCCCATATCGTTACCTTACAGTCAACACTTAACATACGCTAGCCCATATCGTTACCTTACAGTCAACACTTAACATACGCTAGCCCATATCCTTATCTTACTGTCAACACTTAACATACGCTAGCCCATATCGTTACCTTACAGTCAACACTTAACATACGCTAGCCCATATCCTTATCTTACTGTCAACATATAACATACGCTAGCCCATATCCTTATCTTACTGTGAACACAACATACGCTACACATATCCTTATCTTACCGTCAACATTTAACATATGCTAGCCCATATCCTTACCTTACACCCAACACATAACATACGCTAGCCCATATCCTTATCTTACTGTCAACATTTAACATACGCTAGCCCATATCCTTATCTTACTGTCAACATATAACATACGCTAGCCCATATCCTTACCTTACACCCAACACATAACATACACTAGCCCATATCCTTATCTTACTGTGAACACATAACATACGCTAGCCCATATCCTTACCTTACACCCAACACATAACATACGCTCCATTACACGCAACATAGAACCTATCGCTATACATAAAGAAATATACAGTATATCAGTGCTCCAAGTCCTCCCGGCCGCAGTGTCTGCAGGTTCTTCGCTCCTCCCATGCACCACACCACCTGATTTCACCAATTATTTCACCTGCTTGCCTCAGATGAGCCAATTAGGGAAATGGGGCGGTGCGGGGGCACGGTCGGAGCGAACGCCTGCAGACCCCGCGGCCCGCAGGACGTGGAGTCGAGCAGCGCTGCCGTAGAGCGTCACCGTGGCGATTCGGTCGCAGGCACAAGGCCGCTCCGGGGCCGGGTTTCGGGTGTCGCGCACACACTCGCGGGGGCTCCGACAGTCCGGCTGCTAATTGGATCGGCTGAAAGGACACAGGTTTCATTTCCTCTCGCGGAGGAAGCGCGGTCCCTACTCCATTATGCAGGAGGGGAAGGGGAGTGAGCTGAAAGCCGCAGATTAATAATTAATGAGCAGAGTTAACGAGCCGGCAGACCATCTGCTGAGAAACACACGCCCTTTGATGAGCCACTTAATCTGGATACCCATACAATCTCCGAGCAGGTTAAACAGCCTCCTTTGATTAGAGTATCTGTGTCTCTCAGCAGACGATTGTGAATAATTTATCCTGAATGGTTTATTTGGCATCGAGTCCGCTCTATATACTGTAGTGAAGATGGGAGGATTTTTTTTTTTTCAAGGTACATGAATTTACATTAACTAATGGAGTTGTTAACATTCATTCATTTCATGCTTAATGCATTTGTACATCAACTTTTCATTAGGCAATGTATTTGTGAACTACTATTAGTTACATATTTATATGTTAATGAACTGTATGATAAACATACAAGTAGTTGACCATTAACAAATCCATCAGATTAGCTCATTGCAATATTGGAATGAAAACGATGAAGCTGTTAATGCAAATTAATTCTTACATTTGTGAGACTAAGACTTAAGTGGAATATCCGCCCACTCTGTCTAAAGCAGGGGTCTCCAACCCTGGTCCTGGAGAGCTACTGGGTCTGCTGGTTTTTGTTTTCACCTTAAAATCAGCACCTGTTGAGACCCAGGTAACCAGGTGAGGTGAGTTAATTAATTAAATTAGAGCAGTTGATTACAGTTAATTGCAGGGTAAGAACGAAAACCAGCAGACCCAGTAGCTCTCCAGGACCAGGGTTGGAGACCACTGGTCTAAAGACACAGAAACTATCCAAAGGTAGTGCAGACGGAAAAATAATGTCAGCCAATCACACAAAGAGGGTAGAGTCACAGAGTGCGGAGCCTTTTGTCCCAGCAAGGACAGACTATTCTTACCGTTTTACCCGCGAGCCTCTGCAGTGCAGGGTTTGCGAAGGTCGTGAGACTGTGGTTTAAGCGTGGTTGAGTCACGGTTGAGTCACGGTTGAGTCACGTAAGAAAACGAAGGCGTCCTTGACTCCTCCAGCACAGACTCTCCAGGAGGAGGTCCAGGAGGTGAAGGCCTCGCTGCAGGCCATGCAGAGACACCTGGAGGAGGAGGAGGAGGAGGAGGAGGAGGAGGAAGAGGAGGAGGATGACGACATGGAGGAAAGGGGGGGTGAGGAAGACGAGGACCACTACTTCAGCGACAGCTGGACAATTTAACGCTCGCCGAATCACCTGCCCTCCACGGCCCACGGGAACTGAGCCAGTTTCCTTTTCCTGCCCTGAACCGACAGAAAACGGACGGACAGGGGAAGGGCTTTCTCTGTGCTCCTCACCTGCAGACAGTCCCAGACCAGCCCCATGAAGCCACAGAACACTCACCCGCTGGGGCTCCTCCATACACAGTGGGGAACCCCGTCTCTCATTGGGGGAACTCGCTCTCCCAGAATTCACCTTCAGTTTTTCTGCATGGTTACACCTGAGCAAAAGGTGCATCCATTCACCATCTGTTAGGAAACTATGTCAACACTTGATGCATTCCATAGATAAAAGGTACAGTTTTTGCGATGAGTTTGATTTAGAAACGCACAATACAGGAAAAGAAACTTCCACTCAAAGCAGGAAGCATGTCCGTACAAAGCAAGAAATGCATCCACACAACACAGGAAGTCTAAACACTCACAGGAAACACATCCACTCAAGACAGGAAGTCTAACCACTCAACAGAGGAAACTGGCCAATGGGGAAGGACTTGACCAGACTAGCCCCGCCCCTGTGAGCTTGTGGAGTGCTCAGAATAATTAGGCTCTCAAGTTCTTGCCGATTTACTCATACTGAAATAACAATAACAGATATTGTTCATCCATACACTGACCCCTACGCTCTCCAGGAACCTAACGTTTCTCTGCTTAACTATTTTGTGTGAACCTGTTCTTTTATGATGCAAAATTATGCATTCCTTGCAGGGACAATGTTACTTTTTTGAGCATGTACAATGTAGCATTTGTTGTTTTTGTTTTTGCTTTTTTTAAAAGAAGTTTATATATGACAGTTGCATTACATGCAACATAAAATTTTATATCACTTTTTCTTGTTATTTATGTGTGATGGTGCAGATTTTTTTTAAGCTGATATGACACTTTATCCTCCAACGATTCCCCAGTCATCTCCTACTGAGATGCCAAGTGGTTACCATGGCACCCATTGTGGGTATGGGAGGGGTTACGGTGAGCCCTGTTCTGGGCCGTGATTGGTCCATGGTCCCGGGGGCAGGCCCACTGGGCCCCGTTAAGGGGTTTTGCGCAGGTATGTTTGTGTACCTGCCTGAAGAAGAAGAAAGCCACTCAGCTCAGATAATTTTATTATTTTCCACTGCTGTTCTGTTTCACTGTGTGCATGTAATCCAGGCACTTTGTGTTTTAATGAAGGTAGGGCTGCAGCTCTGCCGGATAAACCGCTCACTCAGTTTGTGTGCTGCTGCTGCGACTGCCATACCTTTATCCTAACTGCTGGCTCTTACTGCATTTATGTTTGTAATCATTTGCATTTTATTTCATATTTATTCATTTGCTCTTATTCTTACTAAATACAGTACATCCCAAACAAAGCTTGAGGTTCAATCCGTTTTTCAGGTGAATGGACTGCATTTATCTTGCTTCTTTTTTTTTTTTTCAAAGTGCTTTGCAATTACTGCTTCTCAATCACCCATTCACACACATACACACTCACACCAATGGCGAAAGGCTGCCATGCAAGGCGCCAACCAGCTTGTTGGGAGCGATTGGCGTTTATGTGTCTTGCTCAGGGACACTTTGAACCGGCAACTTTCTGACTTCCAGACAACTGCTCTTCTCTCCTGAGCTAATGTTGCCTTGGACTAGAATTTGCACAGGTAACACAGTGGAGGTGCATTAACAGCGCACACAGGTAACACAGTGGAGGTGCAGTAACAGCACACACAGGTAACAGGTAGCGCAGTGGAGGTGCAGTGACAGCACACACAGGTAGCGCAGTGGAGGTGCAGTAACAGCACACACAGGTAGCGCAGTGGAGGTGCAGTAACAGCACACACAGGTAGCGCAGTGGAGGTGCAGTAACAGCACACACAGGTAACAGGTAGCGCAGTGGAGGTGCAGTGACAGCACACACAGGTAGCATAGTGTCGGTGCAGTAACAGCACACACAGGCAGTGGAGTGGAGGTGCAGTAACAGCACACACAGGTAGCACAGTGTCAGTGCGGTAACAGCACACAGGTAGCATAGTGTCGGTGCAGTAACAGCACACACAGGCAGTGGAGTGGAGGTGCAGTAACAGCACACACAGGTAGCACAGTGTCAGTGCGGTAACAGCACACAGGTAGCGCAGTGTCGGTGCAGTAACAGCACACACAGGCAGTGGAGTGGAGGTGCAGTAACAGCACACACAGGCAGCGCAGTGGAGGTGCAATAACAGCACACACAGGTAGCACAGTCGAGGTGCGGTAACAGCACACACGTAGCGCAGTGGAGGTGCAGTAACAGCACACACAGGCAGTGGAGGTGCAGTAACAGCACACACAGGCAGCGCAGTGGAGGTGCAGTAACAGCACACACAGCGCAGTGGAGGTGCAGTAACAGCACACACAGGTAGCGCAGTGGAGGTGCAGTAACAGCACACACAGGTAGCGCAGTGGAGGTGCAGTAACAGCACACACAGGTAGCGCAGTGGAGTGTGTGCACAGCAGGTCTTCTGGGAAGCGGAGATAGCGGAGCGTTCACTTTCCGGCTGACGCGGCTCGTTCGGAGCGGCACAGCGAGGCCAAATGGAAACGAGGACCGTCCCGCGAAATAAAAATACGAGCCTCCCCCGCCAGGCCCTCCTCTCGGGGGGGCGCGGGCGGTTTCATATGAGAACGGAGAAGCCGTTTGTTTAGCAGACCTGTCAGCATCACAGCCGATTTTTCTGTCTTAGCCCCAATGGAGCAGAATTATGTTTACCATCGCTCAGCGAGTTTGCAGAATTACTTTCATTGCCACTCGGCAAGTTTACAAAATTATGTCTTAATATCGCCCGCTGAATTTATTCGAGCTTTCAATGCAGCTGTCAAATGCACATGGGGTGGCATGTCAAATGTACTTATTCCCCGAGATAATATCTGAGGATGCAGTCTCTCACCTTCTCTCTCTCTCTCTCACACACACACACGCACACACTCTCCAGGTTACATCACACCACCCCTCATAAGTGTGCCAGGATAGAGCAGGATCCAGCAGCCTCTAGCAATTATATATACTGTTCAGTATGCTAGCAGTGTGAGCATTTAATAATGTTGAGTATATTAGCAATGTTAGCATGTAATAATGTTGTGTGTTACCACTGGTAGCATGTAATAACATTCAGTGCATTTGCAGCATTAGCATGTAATAATGTTCACTGCATTAGCAGCATTAACACGTAATAACGTACAGTGCATTAGCAGCGTTAGCACGTAATAACGTTCAGTGCATTAGCAAGTAATAACATTCAGTACATTAGCATGTAAAAATGTTCAGTGTATTAGCAGCGTTAGCATGTAATAACGTTCAGTGCATTAGCAGGATTAGCATGCAATAACATTCAGTGCATTAGCAGTGTTAGCACGTAATAACGTTCAGTGCATTAGCAGTGTTTGCACGTAGTAACGTTCAGTACATTAGCATGTGAAAACATTCACTGCATTTGCAGCATTAGCACATCATAACGTTCACTGCATTAGCAGCATTAGCACGTAATAACGTTCACTGCATTAGCACGTAATAACGTTCACTGCATTAGCAGCATTAGCACGTAATAACGTTCACCGCATTAGCACGTAATAACGTTCACCGCATTAGCAGCGTTAGCACGTAATAACGTTCACTGCATTAGCAGCGTTAGCATTAGCAGCATTAGCACGCAATAACGTTCACCGCATTAGCAGCATAATAACGTCCATTGGCAGCGTTAGCATGCAATGAATCTCTGTTCAGAGCAGCGTTAGCGGCGGCAGACACGCGGCACGCTGGGGCCACAGCAGACGGCGTGTTCGGTTGGCGTGACGACAAGCTGCGCCGGTCGGTCGTCGCACACACCAGACAGATGCCAGAGGACGCCGTCGAGCGCTTTTTCGGGATGTTGCCGAGAAACCACAGATGGCCCGAGCTCTCCGTACAGCAGGAACTAGATGTGAAACACCCCCATACGTCCCCCCCGAATGGAGCCAGCAACGCGCTGCGGCTTTGCGTACCTGTCGATCAGTGCTGCCCCCTGCTGCTGGAGGAGGGTCTGCCCCGCTCCACCGCTCCGCCTCAGAGCTGCTCCTGCAGAACAGTACAAGTAGTTTTTCCATAAATTATCCTAAAATGATCATACCCGCACTGTCCCCAGCATCCGTTTATAACTCACGGTATTCACATTCACAAAGAAATTTGCCTTTTTTTTTTTTTTTTTAATGGCAACTGTGGATTAGGTTTCCCCTCACCTAAGTTACCACGTGGTCAACATCAACATTTGAGAGACGCCATTTCGTTACATTAACTCATTTCAATTTCACAAACATGTCACGACTTGTCATAGCAGTGCCCCAGCAGATAATCTTACAAAACCGGTGCATTATACTTCAGTATAATATACAGTGTTCGCAGAAGCCCTCAGTAGGCACACTGTTATTACAGACAGGCTGGCTCGGTCATACGTCCCTGTATTTCACCAACTTGTGAGAGGCGGCTGCCTTGCCGGCTGAGGAAACGTGAAGCTTGTCCTTTCATGCCCGCTGAAGACCGTGAGCTTTCTCCGGGGTTCCTCAGGGCTACGTCCTGGGACCTGTCGCTGACGCGCGTTTGCACACAGAGCCTGAGGTCAGGCGGACTCACTGGAGAGGAGCCGTGACTGCCTCCCGCCTGCCGTCTCTCCGCGTCAGAAGCCTGAAGGCCTGAGGCACCGCAGAAAGAGACAAAGCCATGAAAAATAAATATTCAAGTTTTTTTTTATTTTTTTTTTTATCCACCACTTGCATGTTAAGATAATGCTCTGTTTTCTCCCGTTGGAAATGCAGACATGATTTAGAGAATATTGCAACGGCTGGCAGCAAAGCTTGAATTTCATTTTAAAAGACCATTCAGGATACTGATGGCAACAGCAGAATATGGCTCAGATTGTATTCTGCCCATTTAATTGAACACAAAAATATACAGATAGATATACACAATCAAACACCCACTATTCTCCCTCTCTCTCTCTCACACACACACACACACACACACACACACACACACACTGGGAGTTAGGAGGACTGCTTGCCTCTGCAGCAGATGAAGCAGGAAGCAGTTGTTAATGGCACAGGAAGTGGAGATGAAAGAAGTCTTTGAGCTTCTCTAATGCCACTCAGCAGAAGTGACCCTGAGACCCCACACACACACACACACACACACACACAAGCACGCACGCACACACACACTCCAGGGACCTCTGAATACATCCAACACTAAGTACAAAGCGCTTTTGTCCTCTTTTTTTTTTATTATTTCTGTTGTGATATTAAATTCTGCTCCACCAGCTGTAGCTTATTATGACTTTTCAGTTTCGTGGAGAAAGTTGTTCACTTCTGAAGAAATGCTGTTCCACAGAAAGGAAAAGGAAAGCAGTCCATTATTCTGTAACATTGCAATTAACTCCGTGCCACCAAACCCAGGTATCTGTGATCGCACACTGGTGCTGTCATAAAGCTTGGCTCTCACACAGAAAATACATATTTTCTCATCTCTGGCCAAGTATTCTAAACCAGGGATGGGCAGTGTATGCAGGATTAACTCCAGTCCTGGAGGGCCGGTGTGTATGCAGGTTTAACTCCAGTCCTGGAGGGCCGGTGTGTATGCAGGTTTAACTCCAGTCCTGGAGGGCCGGTGTGTATGCAGGATTCTTCTGCCACCAGTTACCCTGCCTCAATCAGATAATTCGCCATATACACCATGACCGATTCACACGTAAATCAGACCACAATAAAATGCAACAAGACAAGAACAAGCTGCTGTTTATATCACGGAATGTGAATAGAAATGACAGATCATGTAAATGACTGGGCTAATTAAATAATTAAGAGCAGAAGTTGGTCTGAAATACAGAAACAGATATGGCCCTCGTTGCCCATCCCTGTTATTCACTCCTTCACTGTGAATCCCTTCTCCTGTCTAATTGGTATTCTGTGCCATTGGCCATAGATCCCATCACCGTTTTAACTGATTGTGCACAACGCAACGCTGCTCATTCCCACAAGCAACAGCCTTCTCTAATCACTGATAATTTAATCTAGGAAAAACATCAGCACGCTCTAATCTCTAATGATTTCTAGACAGAAGCTCATTTGCCACCCGGATAAGGAAGAGAAAAGGTTGGATGTGTCAGAGGAAGCCAGTGTTGAGATAATAAATAAATAAAAATAAAAGATGTCTGTTTCCTCCACATACAGAGCTGGGAGCAACCTGTCGCAGAACGTATGGGAATGGCTGGTTTACACAGAGTAATCCTCCTCTTGGGAGGCGACGAACATCGCTCCAGATCCCCACACAAGCTGTTTGTCACAGAGGCAAGCTCTTAGTTTTCTCAAGAGTCACTGAGATGCAATGTAAAGTAACAGCCATGCAGTATACCTCTCACACACACTCTCTCACACACACTCTCTCTCACACACACTCTCTCTCACACACACTCTCTCTCACACACACTCTCTCTCACACACACTCTCTCACACACACACTCTCTCACACACACTCTCTCACACACACTCTCTCACACACACTCTCTCACACACACACTCTCACACACACACTCTCACACACACACTCTCAGACACACAGTCACACACACTCACACACACTCACACACTCACGTGATTACAATGCACACAGAGAACACTATGCTGGTATCTCTTCATCAAGGAAAAGCAGGAAGGAGCAGCTCAGTAAGCCAGCTCTGTGCATCTTAACCAGGGACACGTTCAGCCCTGATAGAAATGGCGGCGCATTGAACATCGAGTTTCAAACCGTGGGCGGACAGCACATGTGTAATCGATGAATAGTTTGTGGCTGGCTCAGGCGGGCTTCAACATCCAACCCAGGGGTCGGCAACCCTGATCCTGGAGAGCCGCAGGGTGCGCTGGCTTTTGTTGTTACAGAGCATTTAATTGCTCAATTAAAGCAGTTAATTACACTGCTCACCTCTCCTTTCTTGGGTCTGAATCGGTTGCTGAAAGTGTGGCTCTCCAGGACCAGGCTTGCCGGCCCCTGTTCCAGCCCCGCAGGAAGTTCACCATCATCTGATACCAATTCTACATTTCAGTCACAATATCTCACCATAATTTCAAGCTTTCATAAGCCTCATAATTGTATTAATTTCAGCTCGACAGTGCACTGCTCAATTCAATTTACACAGCAAACAGGTGGCGTGCAAATTGCTGCCAGCCTAGGTGTTGTGTAAACTATTGGAATTAAAGACCCGGTTAATCATTCAACAAGCAAGATGTGAGGTTTTCTCTGTGATAAAATGGGACTGATGATCTACACCCTGTAACAGACGCACCAGTGCGGGAGGGTTCGTGGGGCAGAAGGTTTGGTTCAGCCGATACAGACGAGGGCCATTACGAAACAACCATCCAGCCTGCGTGGATGTCTGTACTGTTGTCGACTCACCGTTGGTTGAGAGAGAAAATGGAGGTTGTTAAAATAATAATCTGTCCAGGATCAAGCTTTCAGAAGAGCACAGGACACATAAATCAGGCTATTTCTCTCACCAGGTGCACACCAGGGGGTCGATCAATTGAAACACTTAAAAGCTCAAACCATCAAAACTGTAGGTGTTGGAATAAATCACAAACCCCCCCCCGGCTCTATTGCTGTTCCCGGCCAGCCAGCACCCCCCAAAGAACAGCACTGCTCCCCCAGTTACACGCTTAATTACGGTCGTTCACTCAGATCAAACAGCCAAAACCAGGCTTCATTTCTGAAGTTCATTTCTGGCCTTGCAGAGAGATGTTGCTCACCAGCACCAGCGCAGTGGGGCTCAGTATTGGTGTTTCAGCCTCCCATTTCAAGTCGAAAGGTAACAATACGGTTAATATACAATGTAATATTTCCCCCCCCCCACAAGAAAATGTCATCATAATCAATGTTTTTTTTTCTCCATGTGCTCTAGAGCTCACTCAGAATGGTGAAAACATCCAGTGATGTTCTGTGGGCAAAAAAAACACCTTGTTAATGAGAGAGGTCAGAGAAGAAGGGCCAGACTGTTCAAAGCCGACAGGAAGGTGACAGCAACGCAAATAACCACACATTACAACGGTGGTATGCAGAAGAGCATCTCTGAACACACAACGCATCAAAGCTCAAAGTGGATAGGCAACAGCAGCAGAAGACCCAACAAAAACATGTCTAATAAATACCTAATAAAGTGCTCACTCAGTGTATGTACAGTGTTTGGGCTCTTTCCATCATCCGGACTCCCAGAACCCGGATGTAAGATGTACCTAGGACCTGAAGACCAGGCAGCCTGAAAATATTCCATATGGTGTGACTGAATTTACCTGCGCATTAGATTTATGTGATTATGAACAATGCATTGAAAAGCAGTTCTAAATGCAAACACTAAATTAAAAGCATATCAGGATAAAACAATACAGCACAAAGGCTTATTTCTAACGCGTTATTCCTGAACTATTTTCATGATGCGTGTTCAGTGCGCTGTGAAATGTGGACCCGGCCTCACGTGCAACTCGGGGCGTTCAGCAGTCGGGCGTAAATCCTCGGGAGATAAATAGATTGAAATTGATTTACTTTCCGAGATTGTGCTACGCCTGAATGGCAGCAGGTCTGTATCTCTGTTAAAACCTGTAAATACCGGGAATGAGATGGCGATATGCAAACGGGATGAACGACCGTACCGCGCACCGATCCACATCTACGGCGCGAGGGTGGGGTCGAAACCTTTTCCCCAAGTCAAAACGCTTTGTATCGCTCCGTAAAAGTATTTCAGCAGGTTTGTTTTGTGTGACCCTGGCTATCCCTTCAGACGGGGGTGTTCAGACAGGGGGCTGGTGACCCGCTGTGCACACGGATGTTCGCACCCTCCATCACTGCACCGGCTGAATGCGAATGAGCCGTTTGTTCTTAATTAGCCGTAACGTCGACTGAAGGATAATATACCCTCTTAAGGTCACATTAATCCGGAGCAGATACGAAGTATACATTTTCTACATCCCCAGAACTTTTAAGTCGGATCTACTCAGGCGTTGATTTTCAGTAATGTGCCGTAGAAAGAGGTTACATTTCTGAATTGATTCAATTGTAAACTGACAGGTGAAACCGGTGGGGTTCTGAAAGTGTGCTCACCTGGTCAAAAGTGAAAAAGAGTTCAATGAAAGAAAAACCTGCATTATGCTGGAATAAGTCAAAATTGAGGTTGTTGAAAACATGTATATCACAATATTATCTGTGACAAATATATCAGTATCATACTTTCATCAGGTACTGGAATATTTTATAGAGCACATAACACCTTTACGCGTTTAATAAATCATGTTCCGTAATTATTTAGGTACTTTTGGATAGCGACCTGGTTTTCGTGAACATAGTGAAAGTAGACTTCTTGCAGCCTTCGCCCAACCAGTCCGGCATCAGCAGAAAATAATGAAGTGAGGAAACGATGAACGGAGCTGATACGGGTCGTGGTGGGGGTGTTCCTGCCGAGTCGCGCTGCACTCCTCCCTGTCAGAAGGCTCTAGCCTGGGGAATGGAAACGGGGGTGTGTGTGATATCCTTTCTAAAACAGACACCGTCACCGAGAGGAGCCGCTTGCTCTGCTGGACCGAAATAGTTGTGTTGGTCTGAAATACTCCTGCTATTTTACATGCGGACTGTTTTCTTTTTTTGGGAGACTCCCAAACATGGATTCAGCGCCAGAAACAATCATTTAAGAATTCCCCACACTCCCTGCTTCATAGGCCCCAGTCTGAAAATACAAGGAGAGATTGTGATTTTGATATATTTGGTTCTCGGTAAAGCAAAGCCAAGGTATTACATTCTGAATGTCTACAACAAAAACTAGTTACCGGTTGTGAGTGTGAACCTTTTATGTCATTTTGACACCAAGCCATAGTGATAAATTAAAGCAAACATTTCAGTGCTGCATTATGAAAACTTTCCTCACAAAATAAAAATAAAAAGCTCACATCTCACCCTTCTTCAGTTCAGCTTCAGTGTGTCGCAGTACTTGGTGCCATTGCGGCGTTCATGGCATCTCAATAGTCAACCGTTTCAGACTACAAAGCAGGAAATGTCCTGTTTAACGGCAATAAACGTCGTTCTGAGTCGGAATCTCGCCACCTCCATAGCTAGACGACAAACGCGGGAGAGCCACAACTGAATTAAGCATCGGTTGGCGTTTTTTTGGTGACACCCGTTATTCTGAGCTTGCATGGACCTGGTAGGGTTGGAGTGACGCTAATTATGTCACACTTTTCACGGGCAGCGTTTGTGTAGCAGTGTGTAGCGGATTTGTAGCAGTGTATAGTGTATGTGTAACAATGTGAAAAACAGGCCTGGTGGATGTGTAGCGGATGTGTAGCAGTTTGTAGTGTATGTGTAGCAGTGTGTAGCGGATGTGTTGCCGTTTATAGTGTATGTGTAGCAGTTTGTAGCGGATGTGTAGCAGTTTGTAGTGTATGTGTAGCAGTTTGTAGCGGATGTGTAGCAGTGTGTAGCGGATGTGTAGCAGTTTATAGTGTATGTGTAGCAGTTTGTAGCGGATGTGTAGCAGTTTATAGTGTATGTGTAGCAGTTTGTAGCGGATGTGTAGCAGTGTGTAGCGGATGTGTAGCAGTGTGTAGCGGATGTGTAGCAGTTTGTAGCAGATGTGTAGCAGTTTGTAGTGTATGTGTAGCAGTGTGTAGCGGATGTGTAGCAGTTTGTAGCGGATGTGTAGCAGTTTGTAGCGGATGTGTAGCAGTTTGTAGTGTATGTGTAGCAGTTTGTAGCGGATGTGTAGCAGTTTATCGTGTATGTGTAGCAGTGTGTAGCGGAAGTGTAGCAGTGTGTAGCAAATGTGTAGCAGTGTGCAGAACAGGCCTGGTAGATGTGTAGTGGCTCAGTGCTAAGGACAAGCCTGGCGGTCTGCGCTTTTTTTGGTCTAATCAGGTCATTTTCAGGAGATGCCAAACAGAATAAACTCAACCGCTAGCATCCCGCTGACCCACCACCCCCCCCCCCCCCCCTCACAACCGCCACCCTGAACAAAAAACCCTGCTGGGAAGTGTAAAGCTCAAACTGCACTGAGGCGCAGAGATGCATCCGCCCCAACCTGACCACAGGCCCAGAGATACATCTACCACAGGCCCATAGCTCCATAAAGAACACACCCACCCCTCCCTCCTATTACATTACATTACATTACATTACATTACATTATTGGCATTTGGTAGACGCTCTTATCCAGAGCGATGTACAGAGTTCATTAGACTAAGTAGGAGACAATCCTCCCCTGGAGCAATGCAGGGTTAAGGGCCCAACAGCTGTGCAGATCTTATTGTGGCTACACCGGGATTAGAACCACCAACCTTGCGCGTCCCAGTCATTTACCTTAACCACTACGCTACAGGCCTCCCTCCCTCTCTTTCTCATCACCATTCCACCTCCTCATCCCTCCATTCTCCTCCACTCGTACTCCTCTGTGGGTGGACCTCTCCCTGTTTTAGAGGAGGAGAAGAGAGCATAGCAGCATCCGCACGGTCATCTACCTGGGCCTGGCCCCAGAACAACAGAAAGGGGGAGTGTTTGTTATGAATACGGTTCCTTACGGGACAAACGTAAGCCCTGGGTCACTCCTGGAATAATTACAATACCCAAGGCCTAGAATCCAGTCTTTAATATTGTATATTGTGTGTGTAGAGTATATTTTTATTGAATGCTGTGCAGAATACCATTCCTTGGAAAGTGAATTATGTACGATCAAAAGCAATAAAACATCCTTGAATGAAAATAAATAAAAAACATATTCACTCCCCATTCCCAAATAAAATGACATGCATTTCCAAAAAGAAAAAGAAAAAAAAAGCTCTGGAATTTTTTTTAGATTGATGTTAATTCTTACATTTTCTTAAAGATCTCACAATCACTATTTTTAAATGATACATTCAGCCGATTTTTTTTGTTGTTGTTTTCAATCAAAATATCCAGAGTAATATCGGTCACGTTTCGCCAGCCCAATGTAAGATCAGTGACATTTTGCCATAAACCCAGATTAAAGCTACTCGATATAATACGCTTCCCATTTTGCTGTTCATATTATAGGTCAAGCAGGATTACATCTGTGCGACTGCATTGCCTGACATTATGACCGAAGCGATTTTCAACATTTATCATGAAATGAAATGAAATCAAACGCACCAATATTCATGAGAATTTGCATCGTGTTTGTCTCCCGGGTCATTTTGCAGTGTAAACAGTCTGGTATGGGAGGACAGAGCAGACCCAGTCTTTCTGCAGACAGCTGCCTGCTTCACATCAGATTAAATCGCATATTTACCTTATCGCTGGTGCTCCTCACTCTAGGCTGGAGGTTAAGACAATTTTGGCGCACGCCTGCTGAAAAGACCTGCTGGGATTCTATGATGGTTTAAACCGCATGAACGCTTCTAGCTGGTCATAGCAGGTCTGTAGCTGGTCTGTGGCTGGTCATAGCTGGTCATAGCTGGTCTGTAGCCTCGTCAAAGCTGGTTAAACCGGTTAAGCTGGTAGAGACAAGTAGTGGTTGGGGAGACAATTGGACATTCCAAAAATTAGGGTGGGAATTGGATATACACAGCCCCACGTTGGACAGTTAATTAAAAAAGAAAGAAAAAGAAGCAGCTTGTACCCAACCTGGTTAACAATTACAGATAATATTTTCCTTTGTGTGCAAGTCATGGTTAAGTTTTACTACTCAGGACAATGCATAGATCTTTTCAAGACCAAAGTCTTCCTCGGCATGCTGCAGTGAGAACAACACTGAGCAACTTCATAAACTGACAGCATCATGTGTTCCTTAGTGAGGGGTAATTGAAGGCTATTGAACACATCGGGCCTAATAACTACGGAGAGTGAATCCAGTCTTCATTTCCATCAGCTAATGACACAGACAGGGTTGAGGCCTGTCTGGGTGTTTCTCAGTACCAAAAATGTGAAGTCCGGACTTGTGTTCTTGTGAAGTTTGTTCTTATCACGTACCTCCAAGAACACAAAGACGAGACGATACTGCAGTGTCCGCACATATTTTTAGTTTGCTTTCAATCAGCAGTCATGTGAAGCTCTTTAACCAAAAGCATGACTGGACTTAGACCTGCAGACTCTGCGGCCCTCTAGGAGTGGAGTTAAACCTGCAGACACTGCAGTCCTCCAGGACTGGAGTTAAACCTGCAGACACTGCGGTCCTCCAGGACTGGAGTTAAACCTGCAGACACTGCGGTCCTCCAGGACTGGAGTTAAACCCGCAGACACTGCGGCCCTCCAGGAGTGGAGTTAAACCTGCAGACACTGCGGCCCTCCAGGACTGGAGTTAAACCTGCAGACATTGCGGTCCTCCAGGACTGGAGTTAAACCTGCAGACACTGCCGCCCTCCAGGACTGGAGTTAAACCTGCAGACATTGCGGTCCTCCAGGAGTGGAGTTAAACTTGCAGACACAGTGGCCCTCCAAGACTGGAGTTAAACCTGCAGACACTGCGGCCCTCCAGGAGTGGAGTTAAACCTGCAGACACTGCGGCCCTCCAAGACTGGAGTTAAACCTGCAGACACTGCGGCCCTCCAGGACTGGAGTTAAACCTGCAGACATTGCGGTCCTCCAGGACTGGAGTTAAACCTGCAGACACTGCGGTCCTCCAGGAGTGAAGTTAAACCTGCAGACACTGCGGCCCTCCAGGACTGGAGTTAAACCTGCAGACATTGCGGTCCTCCAGGAGTGGAGTTAAACCTGCAGACACAGTGGCCCTCCAAGACTGGAGTTAAACCTGCAGACACTGCGGCCCTCCAGGAGTGGAGTTAAACCTGCAGACACTGCGGCCCTCCAAGATTGGAGTTAAACCTGCAGACACTGCGGCCCTCCAGGACTGGAGTTAAACCTGCAGACATTGCGGTCCTCCAGGACTGGAGTTAAACCTGTAGACACTGCGGTCCTCCAGGAGTGGAGTTAAACCTGCAGACACAGTGGCCCTCCGAGACTGGAGTTAAACCTGCAGACACTGCGGCCCTCCAGGAGTGGAGTTAAACCTGCAGACACTGCGGCCCTCCAAGACTGGAGTTAAACCTGCAGACACTGCGGCCCTCCAGGAGTGGAGTTTGACGCCCCTGATCTGTACTGACTGAGCCATCAGGACAGCGCTCATTCCAATACAGCTCATTGTTCTGTCAGCCTTCCAAATGTCTGGGGTGAATGACATCTTCGTTTAGTTGGCCATAATGCATTTTGACAGTAGATATTCCTGTCCCTGGCAGATATCAGGTAAGATTTCATCTCTGTGGTCAGGCACCAGCAGATCAGATCAATAACACAGAAAGGTGAGTATTTATTTCTCAGAAATCAGATACAGATTTTTTTAGGGTAGCACATTTAAAAAAACAAAAAAAACAAAACATTTTAATTAGAAATGTATTTTTATATTTGCTAGTTAAATTCATATGTGTACGTTAGATATATGCCTCCCACATGCACTGAGGTTTGTAACATCCTGGCAGGAATTGCACTGAGAATAACGTGCTCTAATGCGACATGGACCAGGCCTTATGATAGCGTTACTGAATTACTATACCCAGACCTGCCTTTTTGTCCCAGCTCCAATCCCCCAGGTACATCACCACAGTAAGCTCAGGCAGAGTGGTAATCAACCCAGGTCCTGGAGATCTATAATACCATCCCGTATGTTTTCATTTCCACCCTAATTTGGCACACCTGATTCTACTAATCAGTAGCTGAACTCCTCTCTTGCTGTTGAATAAGGTGGCACTTTGTTAGGGCTGGAGTGAGAACCAACAGGACAGTCCAGGAGCAGGGTTGGGTAGCTCTGCTCTAGAGCTCTAGAGATGATTACACAATTTTCATTATTATGGAATAGGATCAGGTAAGTTCTAAATGCAACCGTATGACTACAGATTTAAAAAGAAAACTTGTATTTATTCCTACAAAATCAAAACTAGGTCTTCATTGTTTTTTAAAGTCAGTGACCCTCCAATTAATTTGATAAACATAGAGCAGTCGCCAGATTAACAGTTCTCATGCATATGCAGGATAGCTTGTGGTTGAAGTACAGTAAAAAAAAATTAGTGTGCACTGAAGCAGGAAAAGATTGATTTCTGAGATATTTGTGTTTTGCTTTATGAATTCTCCTGCTATAAGAAACGCACAGAAACCTAATTAAAAGCACGCAGTATCCGTGCAGAGGGTAGATGCTTAAGGCCGGGGCAATGCTGATGATTGTGCATTTTGATCAATTTCTTTTTTTTATATTTTAATTTCTTAATTTCGCACATGAATGCAGAACAATAACTCAGGTCCCTAGCTGCGCAGAGGAGCTTAGGTAGACCACGTGGCGACGTAGCACAAACACTCACAGAGTTAAGAGTTACTCCGCCTCGAGCTCTGCAAGCCAGGGGCTCCTTCCAAACGCTGATTTTCACTCCATGCATCCTTTCTCCATGTCCTTTCCTAGCTCCTTAGTTCTACCTCTGGAGATAAGCACTGGAGATACCTTCTGCTTACCGGCTCCATGGGTTCCTATGGGAGCAGCTCAATGGTGTGAGAAGCCAGATCACGGAAGTGGCCATGTTTGACTATGGGGCTTTTGGCACCAGGCTGGGTACTTAAACGGGAGGGAAATGAAAAGGAGAATGAACCAGGAGTTTAATAAGCTGTAATACCGCCGGTAACCCCTGGAGTTTGTAGGGTGGAGCCAAGGGACCGGGGATCTCACATTCCCCCAGAAACGTGCAGAGGACGCAAAGGAAAGGAAGCGAGGAAAGGACGTGAGGATGGAGAATTCGAGGAAACGAGTCCGAGGCAAACGGAACGTCCTCGCTCAGTCAGACATCGGTTTGAAACGACGTCAGTTACAGACGTGGAGAAGTGGATCCACAGGTCGATCATTTATACGTCATGCATTCTGAAAAACTACTTGTGTAATTTACATTACATTACATTAATGGCATTTGGCAGACGCTCTTATCCAGAGCGACGTACAGTTGATTAGACTACATTACATTACATTATTGGCATTTGGCAGACGCTCTTATCCAGAGCGACGTACAGTTGATTAGACTAAGCAGGAGACAATCCTCCCCTGGAGCAATGCAGGGTTAAGGGCCTTGCTCAAGGGCCCCAACGGCTGTGCGGATCTCATTGTGGCTACACCGGGATTAGAACCACCGACCTTGCGTATCCCAGTCCTTTACCTTAACCACTACGCTACAGGCCCCCCCACAATGGCTGGACTGCTCGTGTATCCACGCCGAAGCGTCCTACGGGAGCGCGTAACGGATTGGAACGGCCTTCAAGATGGCCGACCACGACTGATTTCTCGGTCGCATGAGGACAGAGGACACAAGGACGGATAAAATAAGCCATCGGAAAGGAACCGGTCTGACGGGCCTCAGGGTATGCTGATCTTATTTAATCCTCAGTTGCAAACCCCTGAAACGTAACAAGCTGCCAATAGCTCTTAATTTGACACTTTTAACGTCTGCCAAGAGGTGGTAAATCACAATGTCAGAAATAGCTGTGCATGTCGTTGAGACCAAATGCCCCATATCAATCAACTAATGCTTTCATTTTCTCTAATGAAAGTGCCGTTTGGCAAATTATGACACAGCGACCACAAAATGTTCTCACAATGTTATAACTTTAACAAAACATTCCAGGAACATTTCATGTCGGCAAGCTTAGGAACCGTTATATCTTTATCTGATAAAATAGATAAAAGTCCTAAATGCTGACAGTGTTGTCCCTTGGGCAGTATGGAACCATATGTGTTGTAGTCCCCAGGGCAGTGTGGAACCCTGGGAAGTGTAGTCCCTGGGGCAGTATGGAACCATATGTGTTGTAGTCCCCAGGGCAGTGTGGAACCCTGGGAAGTGTAGTCCCTGGAGTAATACTCACCAAAGCGCTGCTTGTGGAAAATACCCACTCCACTGTTTCCCAGGAATCCAGCAAACCACTCTGCTAGGGGTGTGGCTTAAAGTCAACCCTCCTATCTGATTGGGTCCTCTGGTAACTGCCCGTCAAGCTGCCCTGAACACAGAGGGGTGTGGCAACAGACCCCCACATCCCAGCCAACATCAGCACCCCCAGAAACACCCCAAAACCCCCTGGCTCTGTACGGGGAAGGGTAGGGATTAAGCCATTCCCTGGCTCAGCCTCAATGCAGCATTCACAAAGTTCTACTCCCAATTAGTCAGGTATCTGCAAAGTTTGAATGGCCAGGCGGTTGCTTAGAAACAGCTAATTAAAAGTGTTAGTTTTTTTTGTGTGTTTTATTTGTGAAGGAACCAAAAGCCCTGTGAAGAGAACGTGTGAAAGTCTGGAGGAGATAAAGACTGTTGGTTTGGGTCTGCTTGGGAACAGATTGTAGAAGCAGCTAGACTGAAAGTTTGTGAAAATCTGCTTCAAACTGTTTTCTTTCTTCTGTTTTTCTCTAATCCCTTATGTGCATTATTAACTCAAATGAACCGTTCCTTCTGAAATGTCTTTATTCCTTTTGTCTCACGAGACTAATTTGCTGTAAAATGAGAATGTGTCACTGTGAAACGAAAACAGGAAGTGGTCGTTTGGCCGAAGTTCATCCGAGAGTCAAGCGCGGCAGTCAGTGCAGCCCGTTCACTCCCACTGGACCCCACGCAAAGATCGCCAAAGGAGCAGGCCAAATGGGGTCACAGTTCATGATGTCTGACTCCGAACATCCACACAGCCGACTGCCCTTTATTACTGTCAGAAGGCCAATCAGAGGGGCTTATTCTGTGCCCAGCTAGTCTCAACAGGCCAATCAGAAATGCTTATTCTGTGCCCCGCTACTCCCAACAGGCCAATCAGAGTAGCTTATTCTGCATCCTGCCCCTGTCAACAGGCCAATCAGAAATGCTTATTCTGTGCCCTGCCGCTGTCAACAGGCCAATCAGAACAGCTTATTCTGTGCCCTGCCGCTGTCAACAGGCCAATCAGAACGGCTTATTCTGTGCCTTGCCACTGTCAACAGGCCAATCAGAGCTGCTTATTCGGTTATACCTCTCACATAAACGCATTAATTCACCTGTATTTCACAGTGTAACATTTATTTTGTCATTACTGATTCTTGATATATTCCCTCTCTCCTAAATGCCATCGATCAAACACCGTCCTTTCAATATTCAATAGGCCAATATCAATTCACATTTTTCAAAACGGGACCAATTAGTTAATTTTTTCCCAAACCTTACCCTAATTTGGCCCAAACCTTATGGTGTATTTAAACAATGTATAAAAAGTGCCTTCATCTCTACATGGTGAATCTAAAGCCTTCAAAAATACCCCCAAGAATGTGTGCTTTAACCACCTGTGAATTGCTTGATTACAAATCTAAAATTGTGGAACACAGAGCCAAATCAAGAAAAAATGTTGTGGTGGTGTTTTTTAAAAAGCTAAATGCAGGCACCCCCGCCCCCATGACCCCCCTCCCCACAAAAGCAATCACGGAATATTTTTACCACCTACATTTATTTAAAAAAGCGAACACCATCCCATCCTCACAAACAGACGTGTAAAAGCGAACACACCTGTAGTCAAGCAGCATCTGAACATTGGGAGCTTCTAAAAATGTCAGTATTACGCTAACACGGGCAGCTACCTCGAAGAGCTCTGCCCTCTCTTAGTGCAGAAAAACTGGGAGAAACAAACACATACTCTTAATAATAAAATAATAATAAAAAGAACTGCAGGTTAAACAGGCTTTAAATACTGGTGTTAAACAGGACACGTTCTCTGTACAAAGGTAAACACATTTCGGCAGTGAATGAGGTTTATTGGCCCACACACTACACACAGTGAGCCGCAAGGCGTGTGTTCTTTACTGGGGAAAAAAAGCCAAAAGAATGGAAATTTGTTTTTTAAAAAAGGAGACACGGATGAGCGGGTACAGCCAGCTCCTGGACACTAAGACGGTGAAGACTGCGGAAACGCGGACACAAACTCAGCGCTAACCGTTACACAGCTCCCTCACTACACACTCACTACTCATTATTGCTAGGACTCTGTGGCCATGGAAATAAACTACTGACAGAAAGGAAACGTGTCTATATTCATGTGCGTGTGCGTGTGTGTGTGTGTGTGTGTGTGTGTGTGTGTGTGTGTAAATTCAGAGAGAGCACCTTCTCACATCCCGAGTTAGGGCCATGGCCGGTTCTGAGGCCCCGTTACGCCGGATCCGACAGTTCCGACCCCGGTCCGGCTCCGCGGGAGTTCGGAACGTCCGACATTCCCAGAACTCCCGCTTCACTCACGTCGCGATTCCTGCCCTGGACAGCAGGGAATGTTCTGTGCTTCCGGAACCTTCTTCCTTCATCAAGCCCTACGTACTGCACGCACCGTCCATCAAGAGCACAGACGGACATTACCTACAGCCACGCCCAAACTGCATCTCAGTCAGGTCCATAACTGTGCACAGCCACGCCCAAGACTATGTTTATTTTACACAGTCACACACACAGAACTGTGTGCATTTTAGAGTCAGGTCCATAACTGTGTTCATGTAACAGCCATAACAGTGTGTAGTTTATAAACTCTTTTTACATTCTAGTGCAAGGGGGCGTGTCTAGGGCGGGGCGGAGTGCCATGTGTCCCAGGGGGGAGGGGCCTCTTCATGGTTGGTTGTCGGCGGAGGGGAAGAACCAATCGGTGAACTTCCTCAGCTGGGCGGCGGCCGTCTGGCTCTCCTCCTGCAGACGCATGTTATCCTGCCGCAGGTGCTGCACCTCCTCCTGCAGCACCTCCTTATCCTGCTTCTCCTGAAACACACACACACACACACACCTGTACCTGTAACTCACACACACACCTCCTCCTGCAGCACCTCCTTATCCTGCTTCTCCTGAAACACACACACACACTCACACACACCTCCTCCCGCAGCACCACCTTATCCTGCTTCTCCTGAAACACACACACACACTCACACACACAGACACACACACACACACACACACACACACACACACACACACACACACACACACACACACACACACACACACACACACACACACACACACACACACAGGCTGTTTGCTCTTACCCTCTGCAGGTCGTACTGCAGCTGTCTCAGAATCACTTCTAACTGGTTCACTTTATCAGTGAGGATGGCAGGAGAACACTCCCTGGATAACGGAGAGAGGAAGGGAGGGAGGGAGAGGGAGAGAGACTCAAGTGAGTTTGGTGTGAGTGTGTGTGTGTGTGTGTGAGTGTGTGTGAGTGTGAGTGTGGGTGTGGGTGTGGGTGTGTGTGGGTGTGGGTGTAGGTGTGGGTGTGTGTGTGTGTGTGTGTGTGTGTGTGTGGGTGTGGGTGTGCAGTGTGCAGTGTGCAGTGTGTAGTGTGCAGTGTGCTTGTGAGAGACGTACCCTGCCTCCAGCGCAGCTGCTTCTGCATTGGCCGCCCGTCTGCGCAGCTCCTGTGAGATCTGCAGGGCCTCGGCCCTCTGCATGTCCGTCAGTGTGCAGAAGGGCGACACCCGCTGGTCTGGAGGCCAACGCACACCCATTAACACATACACACACTCATATTAACACATACACACTCACTGATTAATACACACACACACTCATTAACACGTACACACATTCATATTAACACAAACACACTCATAATAACACACACACACTGATATTAACACGTACACACACTGATATTAACACGTACACACACTGATATTAACACGTACACACACTGATATTAACACGTACACACACTGATATTAACATGTACACACTCATATTAACATGTACACACTCATATGAACACACACTCATATGAACACACACACTCATATGAACACACACACTCATATGAACACACACACTCATATGAACACACACACTCATATGAACACACACACACACACACACACCCTCCCGTCACCTTCGAACGCGCGCGCGGCGTCCACCAGCAGGGACCAGTCCAGGCCGGACGCCGTGTCTGGGAGGGGCATGACGCTCGGGTCACAGAACCGGGTCCGGTCCACCAGAGACCCGTCAGAGAACCAGAACTCATCTGTGGAGCCCAGCAGCACTCCAGTCAGCCATCACTGGGTGCCAACGGGCCTCAGCTGTGACGTTTGTGCCTTTTGGCGCTTCGTTGGGTTGGGTGTGACCCAACACGTCTGAGCTGTGTTGGGTTGTGTCAAAGGAGCAGTTCACCCAGAAATGAAATTCAAGTACGCTTCCACTTACTCAGAGTACTAGAGAACTATCTATCCATCTATCCAGATAGGCAGGTGATATGACAAACACAGTTGCCCAGTTCCTACAGTAGAAGGAATAGTTCTGGATTCAAATGTGCTTTATTTATTTATTTATTTTTTACCTGTGTTGATGTTGAATTTCATTTTTGGGTGAACTGCGCCTTTAAAATTGATGGCTGGGTTGTGCTGTGGATGGTTTGCGGCAGGTTTGTGGAAGGTTTGCGGCAGGTTTGCCGGTTGGGGCGGGGTACTCACTCCTCAGGCTGGCGGGCTCCTGGCCGGCCGCCCCTCGGGGGGGCAGGGTGCAGCGGTACGGGGGCGTGGTGCTGAACAGGATGTCGTTGGGCAGGGCGTGGTCGAGGGCGGAGCTGTGGGAGCTGCTGTGGGAGGAGCTTCTGCGCGTTCCGCACACGCTCTCGTCCGACAGCGTGCGGCACAGAGAGCGCCGTGGGGAGAGAGAGCCTGCAGCGGACATCTGAGAGAGGGAGAGAGAGAGGGAGAGAGGGAGAGAGAGAGAGGGAGGGAGAGGGAGAGGGAGAGGGAGAGGGAGAGGGAGAGAGGGAGTTACAGAAACAGGCACGCACGTATGTCAGAGAGACAGACAGCCAGACAGATAGTTAGAGAAGCAGACAGACAGACAGACAGACAGACAGACAGACAGACAGACAGACAGACAGACAGACAGACAGACAGACAGACAGAGAAACAGGCAGGCACAGAGACAGACAGACACAGAAAGACACAGAAAGACAGACAGAGAGAGAGAGAAACAGAGAAACAGGCAGTCAGAGTGACAGACGGACAGTTAGAGAAACAGGAAGGCACAGAGACAGACAGGTGGACAGAGAGAAACAGGCAGTCACAGAGACAGACAGACAGTTAGAGAAACAGGCAGGCAGAGAGACAGACAGACGGACAGTTAGAGAAACAGGAAGGCACAGAGACAGACAGGTGGACAGAGAGAAACAGGCAGTCACAGAGACAGACAGACAGTTAGAGAAACAGGCAGGCAGAGAGACAGACAAACAGTTAGAGAAACAAGCAGACAGGCAGACAGATTGATAAAGAGACAGACAGACAAATAGACATACAAAGAGACACGCAGGCAGACAGACAGGCAGAGAGAGACAGACAGAAGGATAGACAGGCAGACGAATAGATAGACAAAGAGACAAGCAGGCAGGCAGACAAATAGACAAAGAGACGGCATGCATGACCCATAAACACACAGGGAGATCAGAGGGGAGCGTTTAGAGTTATTCACTGACGGCGGGGTCTGCTGGGTACTGCACAGAAAGTGGAGCAGGCAGGAGGAATGCTGGAGAATCAGATCAGGTCAAACCAGCTTAAACTGGCTAAAACCGGACTAAACTGTCTTAAATTGGCTTAAGCAGCCTAAGAACATCAGATGCGTAAGAACATCAGATTTTGTATTGATACACAGGTACCCAACACAGACACAGACACAGACACAGACACAGACACAGACACAGACACAGACACAGACACAGACACAGACACAGACACAGACACACACACACACACACACACACACACAGACCAGCCGTGCGCTTTATTTTATTTACTTATTTTTAAATTTATGTATTTATTAAGCTCTGCTTTGATGACGCAGGTTTTCAGCGGAGCGCTTCTCCAAAGGTTTGAGTGACAAACGGAACACAAGCAGAGGGAAGGGGAACCGTGTTGCCAACAGGCCACGTTTCACTACAACCTCACAGCGCGTGCACCACACAGGCAGGCTGCTGTGTGTGAGACTCACACGTCACGGCAAATCTGGTGCGTCTAGGATGTGCACACGCACACGCACACGCACACGCACACGCACACGCACACGCACGCTTACATTTTGGGTATAGCCTCTGACTGGTGAGTAGAGTTAAACGGTCATAAATATTTGCTATATCTGGTCGCTAGCACCCTCTCAAAACAACCAAGCTACCACACACCTATTGTACACTACTCAATAAGTCCAGCGTCATCCTTGAGTGCGAGGACTAATGAGTGTACAGTATGTGCATTAGCGTGGAGCGTGTAGCATGTTAGATATGAGCCTGAATAAGACATCATTGCGCTGGTCCTGGTTAGTCCTGCGGCAGATGCAGAGCTCAGACACTCGTGGAAACCAGGCGGTATAATAACATTAAAGCGCTAAATCCTTATCTTGCAGCGTTACCTCAGAGCCGCACGAGCACGGGCGACCTCTTGACCTCTTATCTCTAATTAAAGCGCGATCTGGGGCGGCAGGACGCAGGCGAGACTCAGAAACGCACCGTCACCATGTTCCTCCCGCTCCAGGAGTGAGAAATCATCCCCCGGTTTTGATTCAGATGCAGAAAGCGCACCATTTCTCGTGTCACAACAACTTTACCGTCATGTTTTTCCCCCCCGAGGTATTCTTCTTTGAAAATTTCCACAAAACTTCACAGGGCTATTTGCCAGATGTCTTTTGTTTTTCGTGAACTGCCCTACCAAACTTTAAAGGCATCTGATCTAAAGCAGTCTTTCTTATGAACTAGGTCAGGGTAGATTTGCCCATTCTATTTATGTGTCCTTTAGAAAGGCACACTTCTCAGCACATTTAAGCCTGCATAATTAACAGCCTGTACACCTGTATAATTAATGAGCCCATTATGGGACAAAGTGGGCACAACAGAAACCATTTAAATGTATGTGTGTGTGCAAGTGTATGTGTGTGTATAAGTGTATACGTGTGTGCATGCGTGTGTGTGCGTATTTGTATGTGGACATGCGTGTATAAGCGTATACGTGGATGCATGTGTGTGTTTATGTGTATGTGCATGTGTATGTGTGTATATATGAATGTGAGTGTGTGTATGTATGTGTAAGTGTAGACATGTGTGTGTGTATTAATAAATACGTGTGTGTATATATTAATGTATATGTGCTTGCGTGTATAAGTGTACGTCTGCGTGTGTGTGCGTGTGCGCGTGCGTGTGTGCGCGTGCGTGTGTTACCGTTCTCCTGCTCTCCCCCTGGTGGTGTGTATCCAGCATCATCCTCAGGTGCTCCTCCTTGGACAGGCTGTGATGGAGGGAACCCCCCCGCCCGGCTGCCTGGAGCCTGCAGGACGCCTCGGCCGCGTAGAGCCTCCTGTGGAGCAGGAGAGACCGTCAGCCAGCGCCCGTCTGAGCCCGTACCCCGCCGGGGGGACCCCGAAACACAGCCCCGGGGAACCCCAAAACACAGCCCCGGGGCTGCTCTTCCAGGCCCCCAGCTCTGACCTCAGCCTTTAGGGGTACAGGCTCACACCACAAGGGCATATCTACTGCAGAAACATCTGCACTGGGCAGGGAGCGACACTGACTCACAAACGCACACGACCCCTGGAGGCCAGGAGGACTCAATACGGCCATCAGGAGAGGAGGGAACGGCAGGAGAAAACTGCAGTCTGACATCTGACGTACTGTCCTGAACCTCACACTCACACACTCACACTCTCACACTCTCACACTCTCACACTCTCACACTCTCACACTCTCACACTCTCACACTCTCACACAGATACTCCAATTCCCTATCTGACAGCCAGGTGAGTTAAGGGAAGGATCTGGGGGTTGGGGATGTCACATCTGTGGAGTCACTGATGCACAACGGAAATGTCCCAACAGGGCAGGTACAGTGGACTGAGCAAATCATATTGATTCACATGAATACTGTGTGTGTGTGTGTGTGTGTGTGTGTGTGTGTGTGTAGGTGTGTGTAGGTGTGTGTAGGTGTGTGTAGGTGTGTGTAGGTGTGTGTGTGTGTGTGTGTGTGTGTGTGTGTGTGTGTGTGTGTGTGTGCGTGTGCGAGTGTGTGTGTGCGCAGTAAAGCAGTGTACCTTGTGCGCTCGGACAGTGTTTGTAGCAGAAAGGATAATAACCCTTCAGCTCCACTGAAGCACAAAGAAAAAAGCAGCAGATATTTTCCAAGTTTTCAGTGAAATAAACACTTCTGTTAGATTTACCCAGTTTTCAGTTAAATAAACACCGCTGTTGTTTACCTAGTTTTCAGTAGGCAGGCTCAGCTAGTAGCACAGGACACGCTAGCATGCTAATGTACCCTGCTACTGCGCAATCCCAGCTAATAGCTAATTAAAGGACAGCGTGCTAATGCACCCAGTTACATTACAGTCCCAGCTAATGGCATGCGCTAACATGCTAATGTAGCCCAAGCCAATGATGCTAACTGTGGAGCCCAAGATGCTAATGTACTAGCATGCTAACATGCTCAGTAGCCTTGCGAGGTGTTAGTCTCGCACACACACACACACACACCTTCCAGGCCTAGGTTTGACTAGGCTGAGGATAAAAACACAGGTCACCATACGGTCTGCAATACTGTTTCTCACACACACACTCTCTCACACACACACACACACACACACACACACACACACACACACACACACACACACACACACACACACACACACACACACAGCGAGGCTACATGAAACACTGCCAACAGCAAAGCTCGGTTTCCAATTAACAGTCTTTTTTCAAACTGTAAACAAATGCCTGCTGATGCAATTCTGGGATGCGTTTCAAAAGCCCCATTTTAACGTCTAATTAGATCCAATTAGAGGGACAGAAATGGCACATTTTTACTGAACAAATAAAAAAAGGAACATTTCCCATGCAGAGGCACCATGTTTCAGTGAGTTTGTTACACTGAGGATAATAGGACTGATTAAGTAATAGAAACAAAGTAGATAATCCACAGTCCAGGTGCAAGCGGCATTTTGGCACTAATACCAAAAACCTACTGTACAGTACCACGATACACAATACCCCTACTGTACAGTACAACATCCCTACTGTACACTACAATACCCAACATCCTTACTGTACACTACAGTCCTGCAATACCCAACACCCGTACTGTACACTACAGGACTACAATACCCAATACTCCTACAGTACAGTACTACAATACCCAGCACCCCGACTGTACACTCACCCGCACTCTCCCAGGTTCCCCTGCTCTTCGGGAGGGGGACTGTCCTCCGCCTTCTTCCATCCAATCAGGTACTTTGAGGGGGTTTGGCGGGGGCTGGTCCCGGGGATAGCGGAGGCCTGAGGGACGATGTAGACCCTGGATTGGTCCAGAGCACTGCTGATGACCCGACGACCCCGCAGGGCGGGGCTGCCTGAGTGATGGGAACCGCTGGCCAATGACAGAGAGGGAGGAGCACATGACCACTGGGTGACCAATGAATGGCCATTACTAAGGATCACATGACTACAGGGTGACCAATGAATGGCCATTACTGAGGATCACATGACGACAGGGTGACCAATGAATGGCCATTACTGAGGATCACATGATTATACGGTGATCAATGAATGGCCATTACAGAGGATCACATGACAACAGGGTGACCAATGAATGGCTGATACTGCTCAGATCTTTCCTGAAAGCTTATTGTTTGAAGAGGTGAGTTTTTAAGGTATGATCTCTCTAAGATTATTTTGTTTTTAAACCTCTGTGTAACCTAAAAAGCACTACATAAAATTCAGTGAGTGTGTTATCATTATGATTGTGAGTAGTATTATTATTGTTACCTGGACTGAGAGGAGATCTCACTGAGGTCTCCGATGCTCCCCCCGGCGAGGGGCGGGGCAGCCCCCGAGGAGGCGTGGCCTGCGGGCAGGTAGATTTTGGCCGACTCCTCCTCCAGGCCGCTGTCCTCGGGCAGGTCGCCCCAGTGCAGGCCCGCGCGGGCCCCCGGCCCCCCCCCGCCGCCCGGGGGCGGGGCCAGCAGGCCGGACGCCGTGTCGATGCCGCTGTCTGTGGACGCGCCCTTGATGTAGGTGAGGCCGAGCAGCTCGGGGTCCATGGGGTCCCCCGACCCAAAGCGCTTGTCGTCGCTGCTGCTGGACGCCGTGCTGGAGAGGGTGTTGCTGCTGGAGCGGCTGGAGCAGTTCCTCTCGCCCACCTGCAGGGGGCGCCAGTCGCAGAACGCCGTCTCTTTACTGCTCGCTCCTGAGACCCTCTCTCAGGGGAGGGTCTGTGTTAACCCCTCTGAGTCCTGACACTGTCCCGACCCAGACCCTGAGGGCTCGATGCGCTTTTTTAACCCTCAACAGCACCCCGGGGGGCAGAAGGCCGCGTTTTGGTTGATGTCACTGCCAAAGTGAACTCTGTTCTACCCTCTAAATGGTCAATGGTTGCCATTTATATTGCGCCTTTATCCAAAGCGCTGTACAATTGATGCTTCTCATTCACCCGTTCATACACACACTCACAGATCAACGACGAAGGCACCAACTAGATCACCAGGAGCATACGGGGGTTAGGTGTCTTGCTCAGGGAGACTTTGACACACCCAGGGCGGGATTCGAACTGGCAACCCACCGACTGCCGGACGACTGCTCTTACCGCCCTCTAAACTGAGAGCTGTTCCAACGGACCTAATTCAGTAAAGATTGCCTTTCCACTAAACCCCCCCTAGAGTTGAAAAATAGAATGTGTTACTGTATCTTTTCTTAAAGTGAGTGAAACAAAGAGGGGGGGGGGAAGGTGATACTTAAACCCTGGCCTTCTGCATGAGACGACCACACTCGCCACAACACCACATCCGCTGCGAACCAGAACCGCCTTTTCAGCAGACAAAGCCGCTCTCCATTTAAACTTTCGGGTCCCCCCTCTGACTGATCGGCAAACACGCAGGTGTGAGATTACACGGTGAGATTACCCTCCTGACAGGACCGCGTGCCCCCAGGGCGCTGCTGAGGCCCGAGATGTGACTGACTGAGATCGTGCGTCTCGGCCGGGCAGCGGCTTTGACATCCAGAGAGCAGCCGCTCCAAATAAAACCGTCCCAGGCCTCCCCCCTGCGTCCCCCACCGCCCCGCCGCCGGCGCGGTCCCTAACGCAGGGCTATATTTACATCCTCCACCCTCAAAACCACAAATTAATGTTTCACAGCACTTCAAACAGCACATTTCATACAACTAGGCTACAGCGGAAAGCGGTTTACAGAGCAGGACATTTTTTATTTATTTATTTATTTAATAAAATGAGGAACTCTTACTTCAATGTGCTCGTAAAGATGAACAAATGTGATTATTCTTTCGTCTTTTACACAATTTTTCCACGGAACGCTCTTTTCCCCCCGGAGCTAAAATGAAGCCGTTTCTAATAAAGATGTAATTAAGATCTGCCCACCCAGTGTATTGTGACTGTAGCACTCAGAGCCAGGTGAGAGAGGCAGGTCTGTGTGAGAGTGAGAGAGACCTGATGCTCTCAACTTATGACAAGCCCCAGAGCAGGCGGCCATTTTCCCTGTGATCCAGCCACATCAGATCAAATCAAACCCATAGAACACACACTCGCACACACACACTCGCAGGGCAGGTACGTTCAGGACACACTCACACACTCACACACTCTCACACTCTCACACTCTCACACTCTCACACTCTCACACTCTCACACTCTCACACTCTCACACTCTCACACTCTCACACTCTCTCACACTCTCTCACACTCTCTCACACTCTCTCACACTCTCACACACTCTCACACACTCTCACACACTCTCACACACACACACACACACACACACACACACACACACACACACACACACACACACCCGCCCCAGCAGACTCACGCGGGGCAGCTTGCTGGGGGAGTCCTTCCCCCCCTCGCTCTTCAGGGAGTTGAGGATCTTGGTGGAGGGGGCGTGCCATTTGGCCTCTGAGAACAGACACGGGGCTGTGAGGGACAGGCTCATAACGGAACGTAATGTTTAACTATGAAGTAGGCATACAGCTAAAAATGTGATCTAGAGTGTAATTACCCTTTACTCACTGAGTCACTGACTGACTGAGTCACTGACTGAGGCACTGACTGAGGCACTGACAGAGGCACTGACAGAGGCACTGACAGAGGCACTGACAGAGGCACTGACAGACTGACTGAGGCACTGACTGACTGACTGAAGCACAACTGACTGACTGACTGAGGCACTGACTGACTGAGGCACTGACTGACTGAAGCACTGACTGACTGACTGACTGAAGCACTGACTGACTGACTGACTGAAGCACTGACTGACTGACTCACCAGCAGACCGAGCTCGCTCCAGCACCGCCTCTCTCAGTGCGTCCCTGTCGCCATGGATACCGCGCCTGTCGGCTGTCTGCTCCTGTAGATTCTCGAACCCGGGCTGGCCCCCCCCGCGGGGCCCTGGGTCGCTGGAGGAGGACTGGTTGCTGGGGGAACCACGGTACTGAAGGGCGGGGTCCCCCTTACTGCAGGTGGGGGCCTGGGGCGGGTCTGTGTCCGGCGCCCCCCTGAAAAACACACGAAACAAGACTCACTCTCACAGTGCAAGGACAAGATACTGCACTCCACTGTTACTCCAGTTTCCATCTCGAAAACTCGGAATTAGGAAAGATTGGTGGAATGGCCCATTAAGTCGTAATTACAATAATTTCTCAGCTCCGACTTGCCATGTAGGAGGAAACGGACGTCAGTGAAAATGGGTGGAATGTGGGAATACACAAGAATGGCGAACAACGGTTAACTGCGATAAAACGTTTTCTACATATTATTAGCCTACCGTTCCCAATGAACAGTGTATGTTAAAAAGGTTTGAAGGTTTCGGAGCTCAGGAAGCGTTAGAGTTGGCTGCGGTTTCTTGCTAGCCGCCATGTTAGTAACGGTTAGTTAGTAATTCTCTCTCAGAGAAGTACGGAACTGACTCTTGGAGAGAAGGTTTGAATCTTAAGCAATCCGCCGGGTGGAGAGCACATGCTGTTTGACGTACAGTAGACATACATGGCTGTGGCATGTTGTCAAGGATCTGTGCTGAAACACCTTGATGGAGAGGAGGCTGCGAGCATTAGGGCTGATCAATTTCATTTCCTGTCTTTTGGCCTACGCAAACATTTCAGTAAAAATGTTGTTTTTGTGACTGATGAATCTTTATTAATGGAACATGAGCGACATGCACAGACCACAGGCGGTCACACAGAAAGGCAAAGAAAATAAAGATTCATATGTTATAAATGGCTGCATAAACAGTGGAAACTCCAGGCTGGGAGATCTACTGCCTCCATTACTGCTCAATGTTCATCCAGCTGCACCGCACCAAGGCAGCCCTGAAAACGCCGCTCTTGCTCTGTGGTGTGTGTGTGTACAGATCAGGCTTCAGCACTGAGGGACAGATGGAACACCTACTACTACTTTCACAAAGCATTCTGGGAAACTAACTGCCTCGCTGTCAGAAATCCCGGCGCACCGTCTATAGTGCTGTCATTCGGCTCCCTGTGATTCACACCACAATGAGGGGAAAGATAGAGACAGTATGAGACATAAAAGGCTGAGAGAGAGAGAAAAGAGGAGAGAAGGTAGAGAAAGAGAAGGGAGAGAGAGGAGAACAGAGGGGCAAGCAGAGTGGGATGGAAGGGAGGGAGAGAGAGGGAGGGAAGGCAGAGAGAGAAAGGAGGAGAGGGGAACAGCGGAATGAGGGGCAGCAGAGAGAGAGAAGTTGAGGAGAGAGAGAGAAGGCAGAGAGAGAAAGGAGAGGAGAGAGAGAGAGAAAGAGAGGGGGACAGTGGAATGAGGGACAGTGGAGAAAGAGAGTGAGAGGAGAAAGGGAGAGAGGCAGAGGGGGAAAGCAGAGAGAGAGAGAAGGTGGAGAGAGAGAGAGAGAAAGGGAGAGCGGAGGAGTGCAGTACCTGGGCCCGTCGTGCGGCTTCCTGTCGAAGGAGGCGGTCCGGGGGAGGGAGGGCGAGCCCTGGGGGGGGGTGGGGGAGCCGCGCGGGGGCGGTGCCGTGGCGGGGGGCACGCGGTGCCAGGTGGTGTTGCGTCTGAAGGGGGTTTTATACTCGCACGGCGTCCCCTGACTGTCCACCTTATACTCCACCATGGGCACCCTGTAGAGCTCAGAGCAGCCCCTGAGAGAGGGAGGGGTCTGTTACTGCACTGTGGGTGTGTGTGTGTGTGTGTGTGTGTGTGTGTGTGTGTGTGTGTGTGTGTGTGTGTGGTACATAACAGAGCTGCACAGCTTGTGTGCGTGCGTGTGTGTGTGTGTTTGTGTGTGTGTGTGTGTGTTTGTGTGTGTTTGTGTGTGTGTGTGTGTGTGCGTGCATGTGGTACATAACAGAGCTGCACAGCTTGTGTGTGTGTGTGTGTGTGTGTGTGTGGGGGGTGGGTGGTGTGTGTGTCTGGAGGGGGCTAGGATGAAGGTTAGGTGGCTTGTGGGTGTGTGTGTGTGTGTCTGTGTGTGTGTATTTAGTGTTATAAAGTGTCTGCATGGGGGGGTTAGGGTGAGGAGGGACTGATCCAAACTCGCCCCACCGCTCACATCCCCCCCCACCCCGCCGCCCCCATACACCCCCAAGTGTACCATTACAGACAAGTCTTGTTTTTTTTTTTTTTTTTTTTTTTCTCGAGACAGCACAAAGAGAACCTTAAAAGGAAGGAGCTACTTACGCCTCCACAAAAATAAGAAATGAAATGGGAAGCGAGAGGGGCGATTCTAAAATAAACACGCTTTTTCTCCCCCTTACGGTCTAATATAACTCACTGTGACTCATCACAACCATAACTTAACTCCAAAATGACAGACTGCTATAAATGAACTGCAACTTATAATAATAATAACAACAATAATAAACCTCAATGCAGGGAAACCCCCCTCAGTGTCCACCATTACGGCTCAGCGCTGAGGTCAGTGCGTCCACCATTTTGGCTCAGTGCTAAGGTCAGCCCACGGGTTCAGCTCAGCCAAACACAGACGATGTGTACATACCTCTTTGCAGGCAATTCTTCTCGAATCTATTTAAATCAAAACTCTTATATTACTAAGCTACCAAAGCTGGGAAAAAAAAAAAAACAGCTCAAGCTAGGTTTTGAAACAGCTGGTAGCTGGTTGACCAGGTCAGACCAGCTCCACACTCAAGGATAAACACACACACACCAGGATAAACTGCCCAACTAGCCAATCCGTCGCTATTAGGTCACCAGTTCTAAAAGCAGCCGCGGTCCAGTCGTCACTGAGGGAAGGAAAGTCCCTCAGCGGTCAGCGCGTCCACCATTTTGGCTCTGTGTTGTTTTGATTCCTGTCTCTGGCTGCTGGGGCGGAGGAGCACTGCAGTTCCCACAGATTCTTTATGGCTGAGATAATGCCGCTGAAACAGCAGCAGCCTTTGTCGACTCGCCCCCCTTTCAGCACGAACACTGAGGCGCTGGAAGCCCTTCAGATTCCTCCAGCAGCTAACCCCCCCCCCCCCCAAACACACACACACACACACACACACACACACACTCACACACATGCGCGCGCACACACACACACACACACACACACACTCAGAAGCACACACTCAGAAGCACACACTCAGAAGCACACACTGAGGCTCCGGAAGTCCTTCAGATTGATCCAGCAGCTAACACACACACACACACACACACACACACACACGGACGCACGCAAATGCTCACACACAAACACAGAGGCTCTGGAAGTCCTTCAGATTCCTCCAGCAGTTAACACACACAGACACACACACACACACACCCCAGAATAAAACACCTGCCAAAAACTGATACCAAAAGTTAAACTGCCCAAACCCCCACCCCCGCAGACATAGACACAAGACCCACACACACACCTGCACACATACACAAACACGCACATGCCAGCACACACTCCCACACGTAAAAGCATGCGCACATACATGTACACACACACACACACACACACACGAAAGCATGCTGACATACACACAGACATGTGCAGATACATGTAGACACACACAGACACAAACACAAACACACACACAGACAAACAAACACACAGACACACACACACACACACACACACGAAAGCATGCTCACATACACAGACATGCCCAGATACATGTACACACACACACACACACACAGACACACACAGACACACACAGACACACACAGACACACACAGACACACACCTGTTTCATTGTCACCACAGAGTGTGTGTATCAGAGAGAAGGAGCGGAGCAGTATTGGGCAGTTTTTGGGTCGCTGTGCAGAGGAGTGCAGAGGATGACTGTATCCTCCCCGATGGTTATAAGAGGTTATAGCACCCCAATAAGAGGTTATAACTCCTCCTGGTGCGGTTTGTGTGTGACTCATACAGACACACTGGAGCACTAAAGCACCTGGCCTTCCTGGTTGTGGTTTGAACACACGCTCACTCTCCTCCGTCTCCAGGGAAACATCACAGGAGCGGGCTATTTTCGTAAAGAAATCCATAACTCCATGGCACTCAGCTCAAATCACACCTTTATCCGGGAGAAATCTGTGAAATTATGTTTTTAAAACACACTGTACCTTCACGACTGTCCTGAAATGGCCTGTTGATGCACCTGCTACTATTTTTTGGAATTCTTCAGTCATTTTAAAAAGTCAAGTCAAATTTATTTAAAGCGTACTTTCACCAACATAGGTCTCAAAACACTTTACGATAAAACAAACAATGCATACAAATAAAATCTGCAAATACACCACAAACAGCACCACAAATATACGCTTACACAGGTGCAAAAGTCATAAAGTAAAAGAATCTAAATGAATGAATAATGCTATGGAAGGCTCTAATAACATGAAAAAGGTGGGTTTTTAATTTCGATTTTAAATGTCACCGCAACCTTTCCCGCTTCTCTAACACTAAAACTGTTTCATGTCTGTGTTAATTCTCTCTCTGTCTCTCTCATCCATTCACTGTTAACCATAAGCTGAACCATAAGCAAAATTCTAGGGCCCAGATTCACCGTATTCACATCAGAATAAGGGCAGAGAGAGGTTTCCGTCCTCAATCTGTTTCCTCAAGCCGGTTATCTGAGGCATTGGCAGCTCCATCAGTTAAAAGCAGTTGGTTCTGTTTGACAGTTGGCATGACTCACGTCTCAAAGGCTGTGCTTACGCTACCGAGAGAGGGAGGGAGGGAGAGAGGGAGAGAGGGAGAGAGAGAGAGAGAGAGAGAGAGAGAGAGAGAAAACTTCACAGAAGAAAGCTTTGCAGCTCAGCCACAGGGGCCCAGCGCCGTTTAAAAATGGGAAAAAAAGGGGGAATTTGAGCCTTTAAAAAATAAAAGCAGCAAAGATCCCGGAGTAGCGAAGAGAGAGGAGGATGAGGGATGGGGCGGAATGTTCAGGGAGACATTAGTGACGAAGAGCAGCCGTTTTTACATGACGGTTCACCGTTTGCTTTCATAGGCAAGTTTGTTCTTGAATGCTATCATAATGACGTGAAGGATTTTTTACATTCAAGGACCATGTTGGAAACAAGTGTTGGAAACACCAGCATGTTATCAACGGGGGCTGTACTATGTGTACATACTTTAAATTCAGAAATCAAGTGTGCTAAAGCGTGTGCTAATTTGCATGCTGTCGTGTGAGCTAATGCATGTGCCCAAAGTTAACCCAAAGTTGCGCCGATTTGTATTAAAAAAAACAGTTGGAGGCAAACTAAATGGAATGTTTATTTAAAATCATTCAACAGTAACTGTTCGCCGCAAAACATTGCGTGCCACCTTGAACGCACGTCAGGTAAGGGCTTGTACACTTTTCAGTTAAATGGTCGGCATTTATCCAAAGCGCTGTACAATTGATGCTTCTCATTCACCCGTTCACACCCACACACAAACATCGCCGTGTGGGTGTGCATCCTCCTGGTGGCTCCCACTCCTCATCTATCATCCTGCCAGATAACGCTGAGGCTAATCGTGTTAGCAATAGGGTGGACTGCGTGTATTGGACACCCGTGGAGGGAGCTGTCTACGGTTAGGTCTGGTTAGGCGGGGCGGGGCGGGGCGGGGCGGGGTGTACCTCCTGGGCGTGCCGTCCTCCAGCGGTTGGATAATCGCCACCTTCACGGTGGCCGAGGTGCGCAGCAGGTCGATCATCTGCTCGTGAGTCAGCGTCGCCACGGCGACTCCGCATATCTCCACCAATCGGCTGCCCTGCCGGAGGCCCGCCTGCCAGGCGAAGCCGAACGGCTCCACGTCCGCCACGATGCCCTCGAAGTTGACGTGGAACCCCAGCTGGCCCAGCGCGTTCCTGCGCAGGGTCACCTCCACCGCCTCGCAGCCACGGGTCACCACCTGCAGCGGAGAGAGAGAGAGAGAGAGTGAGATACCACCTGCAGCGGAGAGAGAGAGGGGAGGGGGTCAGAGAGAGTGAGATACCACCTGCAGCGGAGAGAGAGAGAGAGAGAGAGAGAGAGAGAGAGAGAGAGAGTCAGAGTGAGATACCACCTGCAGCGGAGAGAGAGGGGGGGTCAGAGAGAGTGAGATACCACCTGCAGCGGAGAAAGAGAGGGAGGGGGTCAGAGTGAGATACCACCTGCAGCGGAGAGAGAGAGAGAGAGAGTGAGATACCACCTGCAGTGGGTGGAGAGAAAGAGAGAGAGAGAGGGAGGGAGGGTCAGAGAGAGAGAGAGAGAGAGAGAGAGAGAGAGAGAGAGAGAGAGAGGAGGTCAGAGTGAACGACCTGCAGCGGAGAGAGAGAGGGTCAGAGAGAGGCTTGTCTGGAGCAGAGAGAGAGAGGGAGGGTGAGAGGGAGAGAGAGAGAGAGAGTGAGATGCGTCTGGGGCAGAGAGAGAGAGGGCGATACAGATTGAGAGAGAGAGAGAGGGTGAGGGTGAGGGTGAGAGGGTCAGGGGGAGACACATCTGGAGGAAGGGCAGAATTTACAGACTGTTTAGAGCAGTGGTCTCCTGGGCGACTGGGTCTGCAGGATTGTGTTTTTACCTGAAAATCAGCACCCTGCTGAGACCCAGGTTACCAGGTGAGTTAACTGTTGGAGACCACTGGTTTAGAGCATCACCACTGCATCTGCAGGCATTCGCTTCAACCGTGCGCAACACCACCTGATTTCAGTCATTCTTTAAATAAGCAAATTAATGTCAGGCGGTGTCACGCAAATGCATCTGGAGAAAGGCCAGAATTTACAAACAGATGAGTTAAGGATGAGAGAGGGAGAGAGAGAGAGAGAGAGAGAGAGAGAGAGAGAGAGAGAGAGAGAGAGAGAGAGAGAGAGAGAGAGAGAGAGAGAGAGAGAGAGATGAGTTTAAAAATAGAGGTTTAGAGAGAGAGGTGAGCAGAGAGAGAGAGAACAGTCTGGAGAGAAGGGGGAATTTCTGGAGAGTTTGAAATAGCAGTCTTTCAGAAGGGGTTTCATATGGAAATAAAAGTGAATGCGCGCGTCTGAACTCTTCACACGAGAGCGTTCTGCACGGGATCGAGGCCCTGCTCACACTCGCCTTCATCCGCTATTCTGTTTATTTTAGATTTACATTTTATCCAGAATATTTATTTTTTCCCCTCCTCATGCGACACTGAACTGAAGCAGCCCCAAATGCACCAAAGCTTAAGTTAAGGTTTTCCTACATGCTTCTGAAACCTGAACCCTTTTCCTCAACGAACACACGCTCACACACGCTCACGCACGCACGCACGCACAAATACCAGGTGCCTGAACGAATCAAATTTCACCAAATCCCCAAAACTCAAACCCCAAAACCGCACCCGCATGAACCGGCTCTGCCGAGTACGACTGTTCTAGAAGATTTATTCTCCTCCTAAAGACTGAGGGGAGACGACTCCAGATGACGAAACGTCGATTGGAATGCGGTTCGTCGAGCTCTACGTATCCCCCGTTTAGCGGCAGACACAACACGGCCGGCCCCCCAGCACAGAGCCATAAAGATCACAGGTCCCCAGGCTCCCAGGGGCCGTTAAACACCGGCATACTCGGGTAACACGCTCCCCGCAGGATGAAATATTGTGTTTAATTGCGGGAGGCCATTCCACCAGCCCTGAACAGCAGTGTGCTGTCTGGCTCTCACCCGCTCCCCCCCCCCCCCCCACCTCCTCCCCCACATTCATCAAACACAAAGTGCCGCTCGGAAAGCCAGCCAATAATCTGCCGGGCTATAAACACCCCCCACACACTGATTTACTTCCTGCCCTTCTCCCGAGAGGAAGCTGGCATCTTTATCCCGAAAGGTCAGAAATAACGTCTGCCACAGAGCTCGGACAAATAACACACCCGCGTGCTGTCCGCTAGCCTGCCGGCTGCTTATGGGGGAGCGACATTATGAAGGGACAAAGACCAGAACAGAAAACAGCACACACAGATATAGAGTCAGCAACTAAAACACCTTTTTTGTTCGTTAAAGGAACTCATGACAGGATGGATCATCATCTATGAGGAAAGCTCTTTCTTCCTCGGTGAAATAAAGACCTGATGTATGTTTTATGAAATGCCAATCTCGAAAAATACCTGTTGAATTCTAAATTAAAAGCCTTCTAAAACATCTTGATATTTGACACACACACCACATGTCTCTCACACATAACACACACACACTCTCACTGTCTCACACACGCTCTCACACACGCGCTCACACACGCGCTCACACACGCGCTCACACACGCGCTCACACACGCGCTCACACACGCGCTCACACACGCGCTCACACACGCGCTCACACACGCGCTCACACACGCGCTCACACACGCGCTCACACACGCTCTCACACACGCGCTCACACACGCGCTCACACACGCGCTCACACACGCGCTCACACACGCGCTCACACACGCGCTCACACACGCGCTCACACACGCGCTCACACACGCGCTCACACACGCGCTCACACACACACGCTCAAACACACGCTCAAACACACGCTCACACACACGCTCACACACACGCTCACACACACGCTCACACACACGCTCACACACACGCTCACACACACGCTCACACACACACTCACACACCTCTAGACGCTGAACGATCTCCCGGCCGTCGTCCTCGTGGTCCTCGCGGGCGGAGAACATGACGCACTCTCCGTGCTCGTGGAAGACCTTCAGGCCCGGCGGGCCGGAGCTCCAGCCAATCACGTCGCGGCAGGAGCAGTTGAAGACCACGTCGCCGGACTCCTCCTCCAGCAGCACGATGAACTGGTGCGAGACGGCGAGCAGGCCGTCCAGGCGCGCCAGGTCGCGGGCGAAGTCGCGGGCGAGCACGCTCCAGGTGACCGCGCCGGCGCTGAGCAGGTGGGCGCCCGCGCGCGGCCGGGTCTTCTCCTTGCGCTTGGCGCCCAGCGAGATGAAGCTGAACTTGGCGCCCGAGTCGATGGGGGCGCCGGCGGCGAAGCTGGCCGCCAGGTCGCGCAGGCTCTCCGCCCGCATGCGCCGCGCCATGGCGCCGAACTTCTCCGACTTGTGCGCCGCGTTCTCCCCGTTGATCACCTTCGCCAGCAGGAAGTCCCGGAAGACCGCCGACTTGGGGAACGTCACGCCCTTGGGGATGGGGGGGCCGAACGGGGGGACGTCTTTGGAGCGCGACACCGCCACACTGTGGAGGGGGGGGGGGGGGGGGGTCAAGAACGTCACACCGCTGAGAGAGCTATCACCACCCCTGGTCCTGACCGTACAGCCAGGGCCCTGCTGACTGAGACCAGACTGGTCATCCTCAAGGCTTCACCTTCACAGAATATCGTCCCTGGCTGCAGCCAGGAGTCTGTTGGTGTGAAATTCCTGTATCTCAGTACGTAGCTGAGGGCAGAGCTGGGGGATAAATCCTACCACTCATACACCCACCATGCACTTTATGTAGACCTCTACACCAGCTTGTTAATCCATCCATCCATCCATTATCTGAACCCGCTTATCCTGAACAGGGTCGCAGGGGGGCTGGAGCCTATCCCAGCATACATTGGGCGAAAGGCAGGAATACACCCTGGACAGGTCGCCAGTCCATCACAGCAGCTTGTTAATGCAAGTACTTAATCAGCCAATCACGTGGCAGCAACTAAATCCATACAGACATGTCCAAGAGGTTGTTTTTCAGACCAGACTGGTCAAAGCTGACAGTAATGCACATAACCACACATTACAACAGGTATGCAGGAGAGCATCTCGGATCACATTTAAGAAAATGAAGTCTAATAAATGCTTAATAAAGTGCTCACTGAGTGTACGCTGCATGATCCTTGCGACAAAAAGACATTTTCGACAGTAAAAAGTGTCGCACACCTGTTTCAGACAACGTCATACTTTGTCGTGCAGTGTTCACTGGACAGGATTGCCCAGATAGAACGCCAAAAATCATCATCATGGACATGCCTCGTTTTTAAAAAAATGGAAACAAACTGTCAGGAGCTTGGCTGTCAGGAGTTGTCAAACTGGCAGCAGTTCCTCTTGGAACCACAGAGACAACAGAACCCTCTGAACAGAGCTTCGCCGTGGTATAAACGCGAAACGTTGCGCTGACACTTTCGCTCCCTCTCACCTGTAGCACACGCTCTCTGTGCCGGGGTTGTGCACCCTGACGATGATGAAGATGTGCTGGAAGTGGGAGCGGATGTTTTTGGGGGTGAAGGGCAGTGCCCCCGGCTCCTGGAACACCACGGTCACGATGTCGTTTCCGATGTGCCTTTTCCGCAACAGCTGCGCAGGGAGAGAAGAGGAGGGAGAGCCGGAATTAAAAACCCTAAAATGGCTGCGCTTAACCCTGCGAGTGCTGACCTCTGACCCCCTGCCAGGGACAAAGGAACGTTCTGTCAGCGTTGTGAGCAGGTGTGTCTGAGACTGAGGTTCGACACGGGGCGACATGGCTCAGGCAGTAAGAGCAGTCGTCTGGCAGCCGTCTGGCAGTTGGAGGGTTGCCGGTTTGTTCCCCCGCCCGGCTGCGTCGAAGTGTCCCTGAGCAAGACACCTAACCCCCAAATGCTCCTGACCAGCTGGTTGGTGCCTTCCAATCGCCGTCGGTGTGTGAGTGTGTGTATGACTGGGTGAATGAGAAGCATCGATTGTACAGTGCTTTGGATAAAGGCGCTATATAAATGCCAACCATTTTACCATTTAGGTTCTCTTTGGCTGTGTCCAAAATCGCATACTAGCATACTAGCATACTAATTACAATGTCAAAATAGTATTAGTACTGCGTGCCCAAACCTTACACAGGCACATGAACTAGTTGCCATCATCAATGTGCACTGTGCTCTGACAATGTAGTACGTTGTACATCTCACTTCACTCGTACACCAAAGCTGCCTTACATATACCGAATGATAGTACACATATGTAGTGTGTAGCGTGCGAGTTCGGACACCGCCCCTGTCTGTCGTTGCAGTGGGTGTGTCTGACACCGATGACACCGCTTAATTGGTTTATTAATCAGCGTAATCCAGACCCGGCTCACAGCCCCACCATCCAATTAACTCCAGCAATCAGCCAGTCCCCAGGCCATAATAATCATCACCTGTGTGAGGAGCCGTCACCACGGCAACGCGGCCCGCAGACACGCTGCTCGCTCAGAGCTGGGGATGATTGACAGGTGCGGGAGCGGCAGGTACGATAACTGTCCTGTCAATCAAAGCCCCGGGGCAGAGCAGGACACACGAGAGCGCGCACGCGCGCACACACACACACACACACACACACACACACAGAGTATACTCTCACACACACACACACACACACACACACACACACACACACACACAGAGTGCTCACTCGCTCACGCACACGCACACACACACAGTATACTCACACACACACACACACACACACACACACACACACACACACACACACACACAGAGTATACTCACACACACTTACACACACACACACACACACACACAGTATACTCACACACACACACACACACACACACACAGTATACTCACACACACTCACACACACTCACACACACACACACAGAGTATACTCACACACACACACACACACACACAGTATACTAACACACACACACACACACAGTATACTCACACACACACACACACACACACACAGTATACTCACACACACACACACACACACACACACACACACAGTATACTCACACACACAGCGCACTCACCTGCTGTCGGTTGTTGGGCGTGTAGGGCAGCATGGTGGACACATGGAACATGAGCTCATAGTCCTTATATGTGGTGTAGAGAGAGTGGGTCCCTGTAGAGTCAGCTACAACACAGAGGAACAGGGCTGCTTAGTCTACAGTCACTGAGAGAGTGAGTGAGTGAGTGAGTGAGTGAGTGAGTGAGTGAGTGAGCGTGAGTGAGCGTGAGTGAGCGAGAGTGAGCGAGAGTGAGCGAGAGTGAGCGAGAGTGAGTGTGTGTGTGTGTGTGTGTGTGTGTGAGTGAGTGAGTGAGTGAGTGTGTGTGTGTGTGAGTGAGTGAGTGAGTGAGTGAGTGAGTGAGTGAGTGAGTGAGTGAGTGTGTGTGTGTGAGTGAGTGTGTGTGAGTGTGTGTGAGTGAGTGTGTGTGAGTGAGTGTGTGTGAGTGAATGTGTGTGAGTGAGTGTGTGTGAGTGAGTGTGTGTGTGTGTGTGTGCACTCACTCTTGTTGTCGAGCTGGGCTCTGTAATGGCTGAAGCCCTTCAGACGGACTCTCTCTCCCAGCAGCTCCAGGAACTGACTGAAGGCGGGGCCGGCGCTCTCGTTGTTGTACATCTGCTCCTCCGAGCCCTGCCCCGCCCGGCAGTACAGCACGCCCACCTTGTGCTGGAAACTCAGCTGCAACACACACCAGCCAATCACAAGAGCTGATTACCCACCGCTGCAACACACACCAGCCAATCACAAGAGCTTATTACCCACCGCAGCAACACACACCAGCCAATCACAAGAGCTTATTACCCACCACTGCAACAGACACCAACAATCCTAAGAGCTGATTACCCACCGCTGCAATACACACCAACCAATCACAAGAGCTGGCTTAACCATCACTGCAATCACACACCAATCACAACCAACCACTTCAACATACACCAACCAATCCATCAGAGGAGCCAGATTACCCACCATTGTAACAGACACCAGCCAATCACAAGAGCTGATTACCCACCACTGCAACAGATACCAACCAATCCTAAAAGCTGATTACCCACCGCTGCAACACACACCAACCAATCACAAGAGCTGATTACCCACCGCTGCAACACACACTAGCCAATCAGATGAGCACGATTATGCACTGCTGCAACACACACCAGGCAATCACAAGTGCATGATTACCCACCACTGCAATCACAATCCAACCAATTACAAGAGCCTGATTACCCACCGCTGCAATCACACACCAATTGCAAGAGCCTGATTACCCACCGCTGCAATCACAAACCAATCGGAGGAGGTCGATTACCCACTGCTACAATCATGCACCAATCAGAAGAGCCCAACCACCGCCGTTAGAGCACAGTCGTTACATGCAGACAGACCAAATGGGAACGTTCCCTTCAGACTCCTGCTTATCAGATATCGCTTTAAAGTTCCCGAGCTCTCCGCCGCTCTCCAGTCAGCCGGGGTTCCCTCCCCCAACACGGAGGGCAGGAAACGGGGTACGCTTCTCCAGCACTGCCAGGTCTCTGTGCTCCAGGGAGCCATATTTAGCCTAATCTGCCTCATCTCTCACACACTGCGACTGTGTGAATACCAGCTCACTGGACCGGTTTAATCAGCCAGCACTGCTGCGAACAGCAGCCAATCAAATACCCCGATGTTCCCTTTACAACAACCGTAATCATTTTGTCATCCCTCTATAGCCGGGTTCCTCTCGAGATTTCTTCCCATCCGGGAGTTTTTTTTTTTGTTTACGGGCACCGTTTGAGGGTTTTACTCCCTACTATAGGGAGTCGTTTACCTCATACTGTGCGCTATTTGGGGGCTCGGTGTTGATATTTTAAAATTGAAAACTTCCCTCCTGTTCCTGTGTAAAGCGTCTTGGGGACAGTCTGCAGAGAAAAGCGCAGGACTGAACCGGCCTGTGAAAAGAGCCCACAGTGCAGGCGCTGGGTGAAAAGAGCCCACAGTGCGGGCGCTGGGTGGCCCCGCTGGACGGGCGTCCCGGCCCCCCAGGTCAGGTGGTACACCAGTGCGCTGTTGCCATGGAGACTTTGTTATTGTGAGGGGAAACCGTCTCAGATTAGGGGCCGGAAGCTCGTTACATCACCGGCCAATCACAGAGCCCGTGTCTGCGCTTCAATCAGCGGCACTGACGATGCACATCTGTCATACAAGAACGCAGATGGAGGCTCTGTCTCACGCACACACGCGCACACACGCGCACACACGCTGCTGTGGTGCTCTGACTGGTGTGTGTGTGGGTGTGTGCATGCGTGCCTGTGTGTGTGTACATGTGAGCATTGTGTGTATGTGCACGTGTATGTGTATGCATGTGCAGGTGTGTGTGTATGCGTGTGTGTGTGTATGTGTTTCTCTATGCACGCGTCTCACAGACCATGTTGAACCCTCTCCCTCCCTGCAGATGAAATCAGTCTCACAGACCATGTTGACCCCTCTCCCTCCCTGCAGATGAAATCAGTCTCACAGACCATGTTGAATCCTCTCCCTCCCTGCAGATGAAATCAGTCTCACAGACCATGTTGAACCCTCTCCCTCCCTGCAGATGAAATCAGTCTCACAGAACATGTTGAACCCTCTCCCTCCCTGCAGATGAAATCAGTCGCACAGACATAATAACCGTAACAAGAGAAGGTCTGTTCCCCGTCTGATGAGCAGAACATCATTACTGAACATCAAAAGCACAAAATGAAGGGCTGATTTTCTGCACATAATCCGTTGAGGATTATTAAAAACCACACGGAGAAGCTGGAAGAGGTACACACCATCCTGACTCACTCTGAGAACACATTTCTCATTCAATAACCCCCATGTGCATTGCTAGAGGCCCTCATGTTCCGTCTGAATCAGCATAACCTTCTCCCTCCCACATACATACAGATATACACTCAGTGAGCAATTCATTAGGTAGAAGTGTACACCAGCTTGTTAATGCAAATATTTAATCAGCCAATCATGTGGTAGCAACTAAATGCATAAAAGCATGCAGATGTGGTCTAGAGGTTCAGCTGTTGTTCAGACCAAATGTCAGAATGGGGAAGAAATGTGGTTTAAGTGACTTTGAGCGTGGAATGATTTTTGGTGCCAAACAGGGTGGTTTGAGTATCTCAGAAGCTGCTGATCTCCTGTGATTTTCACACATAACGGTCTCTAGAGTTTGCAGATAATGGTGCGAATAACAAAAAACATCCAGTGAGCAGCAGTTCTGCGGGCAAAAATCCTTCTCCTTTGCTCCAATATCCACCGTGATAATGCACAGATTAGATAAAGGCCATAACAATCTCAACAAGGCCATCAGCCAAATCAGACGTAAAGGGGGTAAAAACAGGAAGTAAAAGGGGGAGTAAAAGGAAGTAAGGAGGTAGAAACAGGAAGTAAAGGGAGTAGTAACAGGAAGTAAGGAAGTAGAAACAGGAAGTAAAGGGAGTAGTAACAGGAAGAAGAGGTTTAGTAACAGCAGTAGCAGTCAAAGCTGTAGTCATGAGTAATTAACACAGTAGTAGTGCTACTTGCTCTTTACAGTCAGTTCAGCACACGGTGTTTGTGAAATACGTTAGCGGAGGTATGTGCAACGCAAACATTTCAGAAGGGAGGCCGGCAGAACCCTGCCAATGACTGCTGCATTTGCACTAACGGCAGAGTCGCTGAAAATCAATGGAAAGCGCATCAGCAGTATTGCAGGGCCAGAAGGAGACGCTGATGTTGCTCTTCCCGGCGCAGGAGGATTATAACCCGACGCAGAGCTTTACAGCGAGACGCTGAGAGTGCAGCGGAGATCGTGGGGCGTCGCGCTACCGTTACGTTACAGGCATTTATCCGGCTTTCTTATCCAGAGCGACCTACGACACAAAGTGCATCAGCAGGTACACGTGCGCTGGATGACCCTAGAGCAGGGGTCGGCAACCCTGGTCCTGGAGACACGCAGGGTGTGCTGGCTTTCGTCTCCACCTTAAAATAAGCAACCGGTTCAGACCCAAGAAACCAGGTGAGGTGAGTTAACTGTGTAAGCAACGGCTTTCATTGATCAATTAATGTCAAGTAACAACGAAAGCCAGCACACCCTGCGGCTCTCAAGGACCTGGGTTGCTGACCCCTGCCCTAGAGGGAGGTACAGTTCCAGGTGCCAGAAGTGACCGCATGGATAAAGACCCTGCAGGGTCACCTCGTTGAGAAAAACAAAACAATCAAAAGCAGAAAAAGAGGCAGAGACACAGGACCCCAGATGGAGCGGGGGTAGGAGGGGTTGTGTGGGGGGGTGAGATTAAGCCCAGATCAGACCCATACTGGGCCAGCAGCTCACTCTCACTCCCAGAGCCAATCATGCTCTCCGCTCTCAACTCAAGTTTCCAGCCAAAGGTTTCACTAATTTTAAGCAAATGATAAAACAAAGTCACCAAAATAAAACGTGAATGATAGTAAAGTGTGTTCAACTCCCGTCATGTGAATATTATGAAGAGGGCTCAATGTATGCATCTCGGCCAATTTTCCAAACCATTTTCATTTCCACTCAGGTTCACTTATGGACAAATTCAAATTTGTATGGATGGAACAACAGACTTCAGGAACCCCAGAATGGGTGGGGTAATGAGGGAGGGGTGGAGTAATGAGGGAGGGGTGGGGTAATGAGGGAGGGGTGGGGGTGGGGTAATGAGGGAGGGGTGGGGTAATGAGGGATGGGTGGGGTAATGAGGGAGGGGTGGGGTAATGAGGGAGGGGTGGAGTAATGAGGGAGGGGTGGAGTAATGAGGGAGGGGTGGGGTCATGAGGGACAGGGTGGGGTAATGAGGGAGGGGTAATGGGGGACAGGTGGGGTAACTCACCCCCTGCTCGTCGAGCCGGAGCAGTTGCTGGGAGACGAGCGGGGAGGTGGGGGCCAGGCGCAGGCACTGAGAGTTCAGCTCGGGCAGCACCTCCTCCAGCACCTCCCTCAGAGGGAGGCCGCGGGCCGTGCCATGCCGTGCGGTGGAGGGCACGGAGTCCTCCAGCACCGCCCCCCGCAGGGAGGCCAGCTGGGGGAGGAGCACCCCATTAACATCACATACAGCATGTGAGCGTGTGTTTATGTGTGTGTCTAGTGCCTGTGTGAGAACCTGGCTGGTTCTAAAGGGGACGCGGTACCTCGCTGGTTCTAAAGGGGGTGCGGTACCTCGCTGGTTCTAAAGGGGGCGCGGTACCTCGCTGGTTCTAAAGGGGGCGCGGTACCTCGCTGGTTCTAAAGGTGATGCGGTACCTCGCTGGTTCTAAAGGGGGCGCGGTACCTCGCTGGTTCTAAAGGTGACGCGGTACCTCGCTGGTTCTAAACGGGGCGCGGTACCTCGCTGGTTCTAAAGGGGGCGCGGTACCTCGCTGGTTCTAAAGGTGATGCGGTACCTCGCTGGTTCTAAAGGGGGCGCGGTACCTCGCTGGTTCTAAAGGTGACGCGGTACCTCGCTGGTTCTAAAGGGGGTGCGGTACCTCGCAGGTTCTAAAGGTGACGCGGTACCTCGCTGGTTCTAAAGGTGATGCGGTACCTCGCTGGTTCTAAAGGTGACGCGGTACCTCGCTGGTTCTAAAGGTGACGCGGTACCTCGCTGGTTCTAAAGGTGATGCGGTACCTCGCTGGTTCTAAAGGTGATGCGGTACCTCGCTGGTTCTAAAGGTGACGCGGTACCTCGCTGGTTCTAAAGGTGATGCGGTACCTCGCTGGTTCTAAAGCGGATGCGGTACCTCGCTGGTTCTAAAGGTGATGCGGTACCTCGCTGGTTCTAAAGCGGATGCGGTACCTCGCTGGTTCTAAAGGTGATGCGGTACCTCGCTGGTTCTAAAGGTGACGCGGTACCTTGCTGGTTCTAAAGGGGGCGCGGTACCTCGCTGGTTCTAAAGGTGATGCGGTACCTCGCTGGTTCTAAAGGTGATGCGGTACCTCGCTGGTTCTAAAGCGGATGCGGTACCTCGCTGGTTCTAAAGCGGATGCGGTACCTCGCTGGTTCTAAAGGTGATGCGGTACCTCGCTGGTTCTAAAGCGGATGCGGTACCTCGCTGGTTCTAAAGGTGATGCGGTACCTTGCTGGTTCTAAAGGTGACGCGGTACCTTGCTGGTTCTAAAGGGGGCGCGGTACCTCGCTGGTTCTAAAGGTGATGCGGTACCTCGCTGGTTCTAAAGGGGGTGCGGTACCTCGCTGGTTCTAAAGGTGATGCGGTACCTCGCTGGTTCTAAAGGTGATGCGGTACCTCGCTGGTTCTAAAGGTGACGGGGTACCTCGCTGGTTCTAAAGGTGATGCGGTACCTTGCTGGTTCTAAAGGTGATGCGGTACCTTGCTGGTTCTAAAGGGGGTGCGGTACCTCGCTGGTTCTAAAGGGGGTGCGGTACCTCGCTGGTTCTAAAGGTGAGGCGGTACCTCGCTGGTTCTAAAGGTGACGCGGTACCTTGCTGGTTCTAAAGGGGGTGCTGTACCTCGCTGGTTCTAAAGGTGATGCGGTACCTCGCTGGTTCTAAAGGTGATGCGGTACCTCGCTGGTTCTAAAGGTGACGCGGTACCTCGCTGGTTCTAAAGGTGATGCGGTACCTCGCTGGTTCTAAAGGTGATGCGGTACCTCGCTGGTTCTAAAGGTGATGCGGTACCTCGCTGGTTCTAAAGGTGAGGCGGTACCTCGCTGGTTCTAAAGGTGACGCGGTACCTCGCTGGTTCTAAAGGGGGTGCGGTACCTCGCTGGTTCTAAAGGTGATGCGGTAGGCGTACTGCGCCTCCTTGTTCCTCCCGTCCTCCAGCCGCTCTCTGCGGATGCTGAGCGCCACGGGTCCCAGGTTCTCGTCCACGCCAAAGTAGTTCTGATGTTCTGCAGAGGAAGAGGAACCCGACAGCACCGCAGGCTGGGTCAGCGACTGCTCGCCCCATCGCCATGATAGCCACTGCAGGAGGGTTCTCCGTTCTCCATTTTATCATGGCCTCGCTAAACTCTGCTCCCAACATGTTACTAACACAGAGGCTATTTCCATTACTAAAACACTAATGAAGAACACCTGCATTATTCTAGTAGTACTGAAGATGCTTTCATCATGCTAGGCTTTATTTATTTACATCAGGAAGGCAAAGAACACATGCGGATCGTTACAAAACCACAAAGTATCGCCACAACGAAATCTTTAGTTTTGTGTGTGCTTTTAGTAACCAAAACAAACAGTTTTTTTACCCAATGCAACTGCAAACAATAATACAAGGTTATTGTAAATTACTTTAACTCCAATTCCCTGCTCATACATTTCCCTTTATGTCGAAAAATGAAAGAAAATGATTGTTTGAGGTTTTGTGATGTGTGGTTTCTGATTGTTTATGCTCAGCTATAGTTCATGGAAACAGGAATTAATGTGGTTGATATGCGAGGCGATAGGGATTGAACAGCTTAAGAGTACATTGGTATAGAAAGAGATTGGTATAATCCACCAGCTTTCTAAGAGCCTGGATGAGGTCAAACACAAATCCTTCAGCCAACATGTCAGCGTGGATACTCTGACCTATAATGGGACCATGTGACCATGTCAGGCCAATCAGCAGCGGGACAGGAAGTTAATGGAAAACTCAGGGGCTCATTAATGACACAGCTGCTCAACTGCTGCAGCCAGAGAGAGCGTGCGTGCGTGCGTGCGTGCGTGCGTGCGTGCGTGCGTGCGTGCGTGCGTGCGTGCGTGCGTGCGTGCGTGCGTGCGTGCGTGCGTGCGTGCGTGCGTGCGTGCGTGCGTGCGTGCGTGCGTGCGTGCGTGCGTGCGTGCGTGCGTGCGTGCGTGCGTGCGTGCGTGCGTGCGTGCGTGCGTGCGTGCGTGCGTGCGTGCGTGCGTGCGTGCGTGCGTGCGTGCGTGCGTGTGCACCTGAGAGAGTGCAGCCAAGTGTGCGCATGTGTGTGTTGCCAAGTGTGTGTGTGTGTGTGTGTAAATGCACATGCATGTGTGTTTGTGTGTGTGTGTGTGTTTGTGTGAGTGTGTGTGTGTGCGTGCGTGTGTGAGAGTGTGTGTGTGTGTGTGTGTGTGTGTATGTCTGTGTGAGAGAGTGTGTGTGTGTGTCTGTGTGAGAGAGTGTGTGTGTGTCTGTGTGAGAGAGTGTGTGTGTCTGTGTGTGTGTGTGTGTGTGTCTGTGTGAGAGAGTGTGTGTGTGTCTGTGTGAGAGAGTGTGTGTGTCTGTGTGTGTGTGTGTGTGTGTGTGTGTGTGAGAGAGTGTCTGTGTGCGTGTGTGTGTGAGAGAGAGAGTGTCTGTGTGCGTGTGAGTGCGAGGCTCACCCTTCCCGTAGAAGTACTTGTGGTAGTAGTAGGCCCCCAGGTCGATGTGCTCGATGACGTAGCGCTTGAGCTTCTCGCGGTGGAGGGGCTGGTTGTCGCGGGGCACCTCCAGCACGGACACGCCGGCGTTGGTGCAGTGCGAGCTGAGCGAGGACTCGAAGGAGCAGCCGTCGCGCGGGCCGCAGCGGGACAGAGAGATGCGCCTCTCGCCCTCGCCCCCCACCTCGTTGCGGAAGAAGGGGCAGCTGAGCAGCAGCTCGCTGGACGTCCCGTCCCCCGGGTCCGAGTCGGGCCCGTCGGCGTCGGGCCGCGGGGCCTCGGGCGGGGGCCCGCCCGCGTGCGGGGCCTGGGAGGCGGCCGACGCCCCCGTGGAGGTGTTCCTCCGGCGCCCGGGGCTGGCGCGGTGGCCCGGCGAGGCGGCCGCGGTCCCGAACAGGACACTCTGGACGTCGTAGTGCGCGAAGCCCCTCCGCACGCCGCGCCGGCCGCCCTCCGGGGGGCCCCGGGGGGCCTCCGCCTCGCCCCGCCCGCTGCGCAGCTTGCGGAAGAGCGAGGTCTCGCAGGAGGAGTCCGTCCGGCGCCGGGGCGCGGCCGCCCGGTCCGTCTCCGCCGCCGTCTCCATGGCGATCTCGCCGCGGGAGATCAGCGCCGCCGTGCGCAGGCTGGGGGAGGGGGCCGAGGGGTCGGGGCTGGGGGGGGACCCCCACGCGCCCGGCTCCCGCTCCCGCTCCCGCTCCCGGTCCTCCTCCTGCTCCTGCTCGTGCACGGAGGAGGCGCTGCCGTAGCCGCGCCGCAGGGCGGGGCCGGTGTTGGGGTGGAGGTCGTCGGCGTCGACGTCGCTGATGGTGACGTCACTGCTGCTGCGCTGCAGGGCGGGGAGCAGGCCGCGGGGCGGGAGCAGGCTCAGCACGCTGTCCAGAGAGTTCCGCGGCGCCCCCCCGTTCTGGGCGCCCGGCGCCGCGCCCTCGCACCCCTCCCAGCCCTCTCTCCTGGGGGGCCACTCCGACGTCTTGGCCCGGACCCCCATTTTGGGCCGGGCCGGCGCCCCGTTGGCCTTGCCCCCCGGGGGCCCCGCCTCATCCGCCCGTCCGGCCCTGCATCCCGCCCCCCTCCCCGCCGGATTGGCTCTGTCCGTGCTGGGGCTCCTGTCGCTCATTTTCTGGCTGCCGGTTCGTCCCCCAGCAGAATCTCAGAGCCCCGCCCCATCATGCGCCATTCAGCACCGCCGCGAGAGGACACGCCCGCTACGCTACCCAGCATGCACCGGGGTGAGCGCTTTCACCAGGCGGCCATGGCTCACAGGGAGAGGGCGGGCCGACGAGAGGCGAACAGCGCGTCCATGGCGAGGTCAGAGGTCACGGGTCAAGCTCACAGGAAGTGATGTCGCGGTCAGCATCGCTTCACACCATCTGCCGGGGAGAGGAGAGAACAATCGCTCAGATCACACAGGACAGAGAGAGAGAGCAGCAATTTACACCGGATGCCTCTCATTCACGCAGTCAGGCACACACGCACACCGACGATGACAGGCTGCCACGCAAGGTGCCAATCAGCACATCGGGAGCAAGTCAGGGTTGGCTTAGCCTTGCTCAGGGACACTTCGACACACCCAGGGCGGGGGATCGAACCGACTGCTCTTTCCTCCTGAGCTACAATCGCATCCAAAAATAAAGTTAAATCCCCCGAGGAGCCCTACTCCCCCACCCGAGCTCTTACCCCGCCCCTCCACCCAACCTCAGGGCTGTACCCCCCCTCTCCACCCAACCTCAGGGCTGGCCCCCCGGTTCCCCCCCCCCCCCCATCCCGTTCCACGAGGGACCGGAGCAGATCCACAGGGAAGCGCCGTTCCCCTCTGGAGTTCCAGCACCCGGCCACATCCGCACGCTGAGCAGAGGCCGTTAATAATCCCGGGGCTCTGCGTACGCTCCCCCCCCTAGCCCAACGCTCACAGCGGGATCTGGGCCAGATGAAGATCAGTCCCACGGCCTGCGCTCTCCACACATCACAAGGCCCGACGCTGGGGAGCGGAATCTACATCCACCATTACAGCATCTGAGACAACACTGATCACAGCCTGGGCTTCTGTGAACCGGAACCCAGAAAATATGACTCAGAGCCGGTCGCAGTTAGCCCTCTCTCTCCATCTCTATCCCTCTATCTCTCTATCTCTCTCCATGAGCTATCTTACTTCCCACTACCAGATTCCACCAGAGCCAGAGAATCCTACAAAGTCAGGCCTAAATCTCCTGGTCTTAGGCTGACGGTAAGGGGAAAGTAACTGTAAACACTGCCTGGCTGGCGACGAGAGACGATTTCAGAAGTACGGAGAGGCATCAGTACATGTTAATATCAGTAAAGTACGGAGACCCGGGGAGACGGGAAGCTGTCAAACGGCTGCTGTGTGCTTTATTAAGGTGCATATTAACCTGACCGTGTTGAGGAGAAGGTAGCTGTACCGGTGGACTACGTCTGGAGCTCCGAGTGCGAGCAAAACAGACCTCCTGCTGGGTAGTAAACCCCCCCCCCCCCGGTGAAGATGTCATATTAACTCAGCCCATCATGAACCAGGCCAGCACAGTCAGGACAACGCAGCCAGTGGTTACACACCCATTAACAATAGAAAATTAAGGACAAAATGGATGTCTAGACATCTCATAAAAGTGTTCCAATAATGCATTTCATTGCCATTTCAACTTCATTCTGAATGAATGAAAATATAGTCAGCAGGGTTTTTTGTTTTTTTTGCTTTTTTGTAAGGCCAGCAAATTGTTTTTTTCTCTCCAGTGTCTGTGTGTGTGGGAGTCAATCAGTCAGTCATTCAGTCACACAGTCAATCATTCTGTCACGATCAGACATTCAGTGATGCAATCAGTCATTCAGAAGCACAATCAGTCATTCAGAAGCACAATCAGTCATTCAGAAGCACAATCAGACATTTAGTCGTATTGTCATTCAGTCGGTTCCATCTGCTCTGTGGAATAATCTCTGAGCCCTGAGGAGGTGGAGGACACGTGGCCCTGAGCATGGAGGAGGCCGGTAAGGCTCCCAGCCTTCAGTGTGTCTATCGCAGGCTCTGTGGCTATCGTTAGCGGCACACAGAGGAGACCGGCTAAACACAGATACGAGCTCATTTCTGCCTCTATGCTGGAGATTGTCCACCCCGACCCAGAACTGCCAGCGGGTCTTAAAATACATCAAAATCCAGCTTCAGGCCTGATTCTAACAGATCCTACAGCATCAGGCCTGATTCTAACAGATCCTCCAGCAACAGGCCTGATTCTAACAGATCCTACAACATCAGGCCTGATTCTAACAGATCCTCCAGCATCAGGCCTGATTCTAACAGATCCTCCAGCAACAGAGCCTGATTCTAACAGATCCTCCAGCAACAGGGCTGATTCTAACAGATCCTCCAGCAACAGGGCTGATTCTAACAGATCCTCCAGCAACAGGGCTGATTCTAACAGATCCTCCAGCAACAGGGCTGATTCTAACAGATCCTACAGCATCAGGCCTGATTCTAACAGACCCTCCAGCAACAGGACTGATTCTAACAGATCCTACAGCATCAGAGCCTGATTCTAACAGATCCTATAGCATCAGAGCCTGATTCTAACAGATCCTACAGCATCAGAGCCTGATTCTAACAGATCCTACAGCATCAGAGCCTGATTCCAACAGATCCTACAGCATCAGAGCCTGATTCTAACAGATCCTCCAGCAACAGGGCTGATTCTAACAGATCCTACAGCAACAGGGCTGATTATAACAGATCCCCCAACACCAGAGCCTGATTCTAACCAGGGAATGTGAAGAGAAAATGAATAACACTCATAAAGGGCACAGGGCTTTTGGCAGGGATCACGCTGCAGTCGTCAGGAAATAAAGATCTGATGGAAGGTTTCCTGCTGAACTCACAAATTCTCCTTTATCGCCAACCTGTCCAGTGAGAGAAAAACTAGTGTTACATATAAAACTCCAGCAAACTACTGCTTCATATAAAACACAGCATCAGCAAACCACTGCTTCAACCCACAACTTCAGCAAACTAGTGCTACATATAACCCACAGCTTCAGCAAGCTAGTGTTACATATATCCCACAGCTTCAGCAAGCTAGTGTTACATATATCCCACAGCTTTAGCAAGCTAGTGTTACATATAACCCACAGCTTCAGCAAGCTAGTGTTACATATAACCGACAGCTTCAGCAAACTACTACTTCATATATCCCACAGCTTCAGTGTGACTTCATGCAACAGTTTCTATTATATCTCACTGAAGCAGGTTCAGCAGTTTAGTGTTGCAAACAAGCTTCAGACAGCTTCAGAAGAGCCATTAACACAGCAAAATAAAAGTCCATGCAAAGCATTTGTAGGGGAAAAAATAAGAATATTGGAAATGCTTGCAACAATGTTACATACAGTCTATGTTCACATCTGAAAGCATAAGTGACTTAAATGGAATCAGCTCACACACACACACACACACACACACACACACACACACACACACACACACACACACACTGTTTGTATAAAATGGGTCAGTGTGAAAGAGACACAAAGCTAAATAAGAGACAGTGGGAGTGTTGCCAAACAGTGGTTCAGGAAACTCTTGCAATTATACTCTAGGACTAATTAATTTGGGGATTTTAATTACGTAATTTGGGGATCGGTCAGCACTATGGGCCATCAGAAATCCAGAACCCTACCTTCCCCATGTAAGCATCCTCAACACTGTGTGTACGCGCGCGCATGTGCATGTGAGCATATATGCATGTGCGTT
>NC_083777.1:29375383-29435383 GCF_963514075.1 Conger conger | reverse complement strand
ACTAAATCCACTGGGAGGGGAATAAATAAAAGGCCTTTTCCCAAAATGAGCACGGTTATGTAACAGCAGACATGTCCTGGCTCAGTATGATAAATGAAAATGCCGAAGACTGCCGGCATCTAGGCATAATGAGCAGGCCTGGGGTATCCAGAAGGGGGCTATACACAGTGTACCTGATTTTTATGTTCTTTGTTCTTAATTTTCAGTCAGCACGCAGTGTTGCAAATTCGTCTGAAATTTGGTTCATGAATAAAGCGTGATTGATTGATTGATTTGACACCATCACTCTCCACCCAAACTGCAACGGAGAACACATCGGAGGACAGCCGGGGGGGAATAACTGGCCTCTATAACCCAAATCGGCACAAGGGGGTCAAGCTGCAGGAAAAGTATGTCACCCCCCTGCGATGGAGGCCATTAAACACCCAGCCGAGCAGCACAAGCTGAGCCCACAGCAGCTGGACTGAGGCGGGGAGGGCCCTGGAGGATACGGCTTCAGTTTCCGTCACAGCGCGGCGCAGCGCTACGCTAACGGCTCGATTACGCGTCGTGCGACACGCCCGCGGAAAACACGCCAACACGCCGACCCGACACGTATGACCTCAACAGGTGTCCCCGCACAGTCACAGCACAGACGCCCGCGATTGGTTGACGCAATTTCAAACAAAAGGTTGCCTCGGCAAGGACGATTGTTGACTTGGTTTTACTTTATTTTTTACGTAGTTGGCGAGCGAAATCGACGGGTTTGAGGAGAAAGCTCGTCGCTATAGCAACGAAGCGGCGCTGACCCTGAACTGTAAATGGGAAACGTTGTCGGACAAAGTTTTGTCAGAAGACACTTTGTCGCGGGAGGACAGATTAGCCTTTACTCTGACACACAGACCGTGGGGACAGACCGGGCGGGCTGACCGTGTCTGTCTGCCTGAGCTAGGCCTGGCCACTCCACGGAGCGCTCCAGGTTCGACCGTTCCCTGTGTTTAGGTTGACCTCATTTGACCGCAACAGAACGACAGTCACACGTGTCCACAATCAACACTTTACTCTTCATACACACACACACACACACACACACACACACACACACACACACACACACACACACACACACACACACACACACACACACACACACACACACACACACACACACACACGTTACGCTTCACAAACACACACACAAACACACACACACAGACGGACACATTAAATTACATTACAGTCATTTAGCAGATGCTCTTATCCAGAGCGACGTACAATAAAGCACACAAACACACACAAGCACGCACCTTCAACAACATGTTACTCTTCACTCAGTCTCTCTCTCACACACAAGCACACACGCACACACACATACCACCATAGTAATGTCCCCAGTAATTTACGGCTACATATCCTTATTTGCCACAGCTAATAAAATCAGCCCCTTATGAAAACAATATTTAATGTTGAAGCAGGTGCGCAATTAATGTTGCACCCCCACACTGGCGTGCGACTCTGAAGTAGCAGGTCAGATGCTTAGAGACGCGTTAATCGCACTTATGAGGATTGAGGCCTGCAATTCAGTTTATGCCAATGCATGATTTTCTTCTTCTTTTTTTCTTTTAATAACAGCACTGAGTGTCAGGTTCCAAAACTTGCACCAAACACCCGTACCAAGGCCTGACAGGAGGGGTGCGGAAACGCCGTCAGCGGGCAAATCCATATCCCAGCAGCTGCTCCCGACAAGCCCGCTTCCTGTGGAAGCGCGACGCGGGCATTTATTCTGTCACCGGGCGGAGAGGGAGCTGGACGGATCGCGAGAGACAGCTGGTGATTTTGAATGCTCTCTGAACATGTCAACAAGCCGGACAAGCCGGGTAGCGCTCGCAGCTGAGACTAATGCTCCGAGCATGACACACAGGCTAACATTACGCCATCATCTACAATACCTCTGTGGCAGCCCGCATCGCAAAATATACCCAGCAGATAAATACTATAACTAGGGCTGGCCGATCTAGGCATCGCGGTATAACAATTTCTTTTTGGAAGCGCAGTAACAACTATCTCCGGAATGTGGTGTTAGATTTCTTTCAGTCTTTTCTTTTTTTGTAATCATACCTGAAGCAGTAGTACACCTTTTCTGAGTGAAATGCTTCCGGGGGGAAAAAAAACGTCGCTCCGATCTTCAGACTACACTGCGAAAACATATTGACCAACAGACTACATTGTTAACCTATAGACTACAATGTTAAACATGTTGGCCTACAGACTATACAGTTGCACTGCACCTATAGACCTACAGACTACACTCTTAAACATACAGACATTCAGACGACACTGTTAAACCTACAGAGCTACAGACTACACTGTTAAACCTACAGAGCTACAGACTACACTGTTAAACCTACAGAGCTACAGACTACACTGTTAAACCTACAGAGCTACAGACTACACTGTTAAACCTACAGACCTTCACACTACACTGTTAAACCTACAGACCTTCATACTACACTGTTAAACCTACAGACCTTCATACTACACTGTTAAACCTTCAGACTAGACGGTTAAACCTACAGACTACACTGTTAAACCTACAGAGCTACAGACTACACTGTTAAACCTACAGAGCTACAGACTACACTGTTAAACCTACAGACCTTCACACTACACTGTTAAACCCACAGACCTTCATACTACACTGTTAAACCTACAGACCTTCATACTACACTGTTAAACCTACAGACCTTCATACTACACTGTTAAACCTACAGACCTTCATACTACACTGTTACACCTTCAGACTAGACTGTTAAACCTACAGACCTACAGACTACACTGTTAAACCTACAGACCTTCATACTACACTGTTAAACCTACAGACCTACAGACAACACTGTTAAACCTACAGACTACACTGTTAAACCTTCAGACTACACTGTTAAACCTAGAGACCTACAGACTACCCTGGAAGCACTCACAGAACAGTAGAGTCCCAGGTCCTGTGCTCTCCTCTACAAACCCGGCAGCAGACAGCAGAGGACACACAGAGAAGGGCCAGTGCGGTCACGTGTGTGCGGGGCTTTCAGTCAGCTACATCGGGACAAAGAGAGCGGGGCTAATTCAGGCACAGTCCGAGCAGGCTCTCCAAAACGCACTCCTCCGGGCTAACAAAGCAGGCCTTCGCCAACGCCGCATTCATTCACATCCCGTCGTGTCTGAAACGCGCGGGGACTAAAATGGCTGCATGTCGCACCAACTTCTTTTGTCTGCGCGGAGCAGTATGGCAACTGGACTAATTCCCATGCAGCTTCACCACTGCTTAGTACATCAGAGATTAGGCCATACATTATTTCTATAAATTCAGGGATTATTCCCCATCTACACTATCGGACAATAACGCAGCACGACAGGCCAAGCAAAAGCATGTTAGTTTACTCCGCCAAAGACAGAGAGGAAAACATCACACCTTGACTGTATGCAGCTTAAACCAAACATAAGACTATAAGATATGAGTACTACACACGAGGGGCACTCAGAAAAGCCACATTCACACATCCTCTGGAATAAAGCAGCTCCACGGAGAGGCTTATTGGGCCTCGAACTAGAAATGGCAGTGGCAGTGGCAGGGGCAGGGGCAGGGGCAGATTCAGTCCCAGGGCAGTAAGCTTTCAGTGTCGAGCTTTCATCCGCCTTGGATATCAGAGACCACCCTGCACCCATCACACGATTAGGACACTCATTTGACTCGGTTTTGCTCCGAAGCACAGTAAACGCATTGTATGCGAGTCAGCCAAGACCAGGACTCCAAACGCAGAGCCCATAGCGACCCATACGTTTTCCCCAACCACAAGTGCGTCTAGAAAATAACACCGAACTCTGAACACTGCCAGCGTCACTGTATGCCGACTGCCCTCCCTTCCCGTGAGCACAACACAGAAATGCCTATATGAGCCACACAGAGAGGGCAATGTACTTTTAATAAGCGTTTGATTCCCGTTTAAATATGTCACACTCGCTTTAGGAAAACCTGAAATAACATTGTATAATTAATTACGCAATGCAATGGCTGAAATAAATATTGTGTCCATAGGCAAGATCTGAGTTTCCACATAAATGAGTTTGTCATCCAGTTCAGCAAGCCTTTAATGTATCTCTTGGGGCATTTACCCCCCCCCCCCCCCCCCCAAACATCAAAAGACATGAGTACCTGCAGGTCACCCAATCTGCCTGAATGTTGGCAGACATTCCTTCCATATGGCCACTTAATTTCCAGCAGGCTTGACTAATTATGTCATTACACAGTGTCAAAGCAAATGGTTTGTCACTAGGTAACAATACTGAAACGATTAGGAACGTTGCAGCATAAACTGGATCTTCTACGCCCTGATACAAGGTGCATTCCGTTGACGATAACTTTGGAGGCAAGGAGAATTATAATCGTAACACAAATAACTAACAGCTGTCCTGCGCATGGTATTGCAACACACACAATAGATTTCCATTTCAATAAAACGATCAGGTAATTAATATCACAATGTGGCTATATTTCAGGTACACGTTCATTGTCATTGCTTAAAAGACTGCACGGTTTAGCCAGGAGGTTCCCATCAAGCTTTATGAGTGTCACAAAGAAACTATCACTAGAGAGTCGCTACACGCCAAACACAGCACTTCGTGGACCCATCGCTGGGAAAAAAAGATCCCAGGAGAAGACCAAATGTACCGACCAAAAGGGTGATAGGCTTTCACACCAGGTCCATGTGTTCACAGTTCACACCTCCAAATTCAACGCTGGAAACAACTGTGCAGTCAATCCTCTCAATTAACCTCGTTTTAAAATGGCGTGGCGTGCTTTTAACCCAAGAAAGTCAATATGAAGGGAATACCTGAAAATACAGCCAAGTGTGGCACCGTTTATGAAATTACCGATTGCATGCTTCTTTGTTCTGGCAAACAGTCGTATATGCTATTAACACAAAAGGGCTATGATAACAAGGGAAAACTGCTACTTTCCCCAGGTAGATGCATGAGACAGAAGGACATGCCCCTGGTGGTAAAGCTAATGACTGAACTAAAATCAGTCAGCCAGCTTGACATAACCGGTCAAAACTCGTGCATTTTCGTAATGGAACGTCATCATAACCGGTATAACAGACAGTTCTCTCCATCCTGTAAACTGGCTAACCCTACCAGTTCTGAGCGATCGACCCCAAGCTCCAGACTAGTTTAACAGCGTTAGAAAATGTGACCTAGACTTGTGTGTTTGTTTGCCTTTCATCGCGCAAATCTTCCTGCCGTACAATACACTATTTATGTCGTTCATCATCATCTTCATCATCATCGTCAATAAACTAACGTCAGGCTATATACAAGCAGACTGGCGACAGAGAAATAATCATGCAAACTCGATAACAAATGTTACTATTATGAGTAGTGTGTGAGAATGAACAAGCTGTTGAATGATTGACTTATTGGCTCCAATTAACTGAAAACTTAACAAAATAACTTAGTAGCCTTGTTATCAAACGCCAAACCGACCATGCTAGTTAGCTGCAAGTAAGTTATGATCACCAAAATTATACAATAACTTTCACGCAACGAAATTGTTTGTGTTCCCACGATCATGTAACGCTGGTTAACTTGAGAGGTAAATCTGCGTCCTTTGTATATAAATAGCAAATGCAATCCAAGTCCTTTGTTCCATTTTTGTAGTTTGGGAAACGCATTGCTATGAGCAGAACGTGCAACAAAGCTAGCTTTAGCTAGCTACCAACAAAACTTGTCTGACTGTCTAGCTACCTATCAACTTACAGTCCAAAGACAGTTGTTCGCCAACTACCTGTATTGTCGGCTACGCAGAAATTTCTTAAAATGCAATGCGCTCGTGATCTTACCCACAATGTTGGCCGTAGAAAATCCCATAACAGTATTCCGGAAAAATCGTTATTTATCCCCAGTTGGTGAACCTGTTTTGCGGATAGTGTTTCTTGCCAGGAGACAGCAAAAGGAGCCTCCCCTATATTCGCAACTCCGCCGTGAAAAGCCAGCATCCAACTAAAACCATTTCAGAGTGCCGCTCCAGCTGACAGTGCCGATGACCGGGTTTCGGCCTATCCCATCAGCTGATTGGCTGACATGCTGTAGAACCGCCCATGGCGTCTCTACTCATTCGTTTGTGGAGCAGTCAATCAATGCACAGGCTTAAAATTTTGCACTCCAGTGGGTCAAGTTCCATCATGTCAATTCGAGTGCAGCGCAATTAATATGCTGCTTTGCTGCTGCTGCTGCTGCAACAAAAAAAAAACAATAACCAGATAAACCAGTAATTTTCGTTTAAAAAGGGAAACCTCCGACTGAATTAGCGTTGAAATCCCTGAAGCTCCATCAGCCGGGTCACAAGTTAAATATCGCGGCTACTGAAGTCACAGCAGCAAACCTGGACTACTAGTGGCACCAACTGGAGAGTTTAAGAAAACAATTACTATAAAATACTGCATCTCCATCCATCAGTAACAAATGGGTTATGATTTGCATTTGAACGCGACTGACTTGTCTAGGTCTAAATCAGTGGATTGGACGCAGAAATATTTTCATACAGTTAAGCAGTGGACAACTGTGCTTTCTTTTGGAATATATTTTTCATAAAACGCATAGGCTACGCGTGCTATGATATAGCAATAATGCGTTCTCAAATAAAATGTCACATCTAAGCTCTGTATGTAAATGTCACGCTATTTTTAGACTCCGAGACAACTGAGATTTAGACAGATAACCCCTTTTCATCGAAGAGCCAAATAATTTAATTACACACCAATATAATCGCATTCGTCAGCACTATAAGCAATATTCGGCTTCATACATCTTGTTAAAAGCTCATTGCGTGTATGTTGAACTGAAAACAGGTGTTTACCCCGGAGTATTAATAACGGCCGTGGTATGCCTATAGAATGCCTTTGACATCAATATGACCCCAGCAGTAGGATTAGCCTGCTTAACTTGATTGCAATTGATTTTTCAAGATTAATAGCACCATATGCTTGTTTATTTTGTAATGACACAAATGTATTCCTCAAGCAGGCGTCTTGAAAATTATTGGTTGTTAAAACAAGCGTCTCACCTTCTACCTTTAATTCGTAGGGGGAGATGGTCGTAACATTGGGTTAGTTGTAACACCATCAATTTGACCAATAAGGGAAAAGTTGTGGTAATGTGATCACTATTGTTCGGACCCATATTTCCCATTTGAGCTCACAGGAGAAGCAAAAAATAAATAAAAATAAAATATATATATATATAGAGAGAGAGGTACAAAAGTAATAATTCGTATATATTTTTTGTTTAGCTGTCAGAATATTGTCAGTAAAATGGTTTAAATTCCACGGCATTCCATTTTATTGTGGAATATCTGGACAGTTTGTTTGTGTAAATTTCATAGCGTGAATCTTATTTTAGCTCATTTTGTCCAGCTAGTGTTCCACACAGCGTTGTCATTTATACCACTCCAACTCAGTAAAATGAAAGATTATTATTTTTTGGGCTCATCACTTTTGCCTGAGAGGACCTGCAATAGTCGAAACATGTTACCTCTACATTATTGTTCTGTGTTGTCGATACTTGAACACATCTAAAATGTGGATGGCTAACCCGGTTGGGTCCATGAAGACTAGACGGCACTGATAAACTCTGCTATAGTTCATACAATAAAGAGTGCTCATATATTATCCTCATACTTCTGTACAAGCAACATTCCCAGAACAACTTCCAAAGCATCCCAAACTACGGCTCCCAGACTACCCCGTTGACGCGTTGCTGACGATAAAAACATGCGACAGTTTGTTTCCTTGGAGCTGAGCTTGGAGTGTCAACGGATTTGATGCTAGCTAGTAGAACAACGGTCAGCTAGGAAGACGAGATATATATTAGGTAACGTGCTTTTCATAGATTGATCTCCTGTTTTATTATTCAGAGTCGGACTTTTATTTGATCAAAAATATGTCGGTAATATCGACTTCCAAACTACATGTGAACAATTCATGCCATGTATGACTTCATGTAGCCCGCCAACTACCTGGCCGACGCTAACGTTAACCAAACATGGCTGATTGTAACTCGTATTCTTCAGAAACTCTTTTTTCATTTGAGGTGTTGGTGGAGTATATAAAAATCCACAAACCTGGGTTAGTGAAGAGGGGTTTTGACCCAGCAGTAGGGGTGCGTCTGCTGGATTTCCCTACTTTGGTTATTTACCGAGGGGAGAAGGAAGATTGTGAGCGCCAGGAGGACTCGGATAGTGAAAAAGAAAACGCGGCGACCGATATTTCGAAACAAGATGCTTTACTTCATCAGCAACACATGGATCGGACCTTAGAATACCCATTTAGGAAAGGCAAATCGTGCTTGTTTAAAATAAATCTGGATTTGCTCCACACGCATCTGTCTAATGTGCCTCTCTATGTCATGGTTTTGGATTCAAGAAACGAAATTCCTAAGTTGTTGGGAAGCTCAATGGTCTCTCTTGCGAAAACCATCGACATAATCAAAACGGACGTTAAGCAGCTTGGAATTTGCACTCCGTCCGCGCAGGGTGAAAAGGGATTATTCGGTTTATATAATCTGATGGGCGAGAAAATAGGCTGCATTTCTCTGGGATACAAACTTTTAAGCTTGGGAGCAAGTCTGATACCACACATTCCCGAAAGCAGGGTTTTGCATTTGGGCTCCAGTAGAACTCCTGTTAAACAACCGTTGAAACCCTCTAATAATTTTCCGGAAGCCAATACGTGCAGGGATGACGTCGATCTGCAACCCGACTCGTCTAACGCACTTTGCCAGCACATTGAGTTGGACGGGCAGCGAACGGACGTCGTGGTGTCAGAGACAGAGACGGAGGCGAAGCGGTCAAAGCACGGTGTGTCGACAGGAACGCAAACCGAACCGGCGAGGAGGCGAGTGAAGAGCATCGAAGTTGAGCAAAGGGACTTCGATAAGGACGTGAGCCTGAATGTGTACTGCCCCCCTCCTCTGTACTACAGCCGCCCAGGGGGGAGACAGGAGGAGGAGGAGGCAGACGGATACAGGCTCGTAGACGTGGCCATGGACACTCTCACAGTCGAGGATCTGCATGAGGAGGAGGAGGAGGAGGAGCAGGGTCTCCCTGTGGAGAGGAGGAGCGTGGCTCTCCCAGAGGAGGTGCGGAGGAGGAGCGCGGTTACGGAACAGTCCCAGGCACCTCCCGCTGTCCTCGGGGAGGCTTTGAGACGGCTGCCTCTGCTGAACGCGCTCCTCCAGGAGCTGTCCCAGTTAAGTGGCCTGCCTCAGGAGCTTCCTGCTCCTGTGTCTGCCCCCGCAGGGGTAGCCTGGGGCCGCCAACCAGCACCCGCGCACCCCCCCAAACCGCACCCCCGCAGCTGCGTCGCATCACCTGCGTCCCGGGGCAGCAGGTCCCCCAGCCCCCCCCGGCCCAAACGCAGCCAGGCACAGGTAAATCCGGCGGGTAAAGACCCGGGTAAAGTACAGAGGCAGAGCCTACGCCCAGGGAAGGCGGACGCCCTGAAATCTCCCCCCAAACGGAAGCTGGTGCACGGGCTGACCCGGACGGTGCGTCTGAGGCTGCAGCAGAACAACCCCGAGGTGCTGAGGGAGCAGGAGCGCCAAGAGCGGGCCTGGAGGAGCCGCGCTGCAGCGCTGAAACAGGCCACCAGGGGGCTCCATCGGACCGGGTCCGGCGCAGCGAGACCGGGTCACAGGCTGCCCGGCTCCCCCCGAGGCCGGGCCGTGGACCGGAGCGCGAACCTGGACGAGAACGTGCAGACGCTGGTCAGCAGCGTGGACGTGGAGTCCGTCTGGACGGGAACGCCGTCGCTGAGCGGAGAGAGCGGGAGAGGCGGGACCTGGCGGACGGGTAGCCGTGACAACGGCAGGGCCCTGCCGTTCAGTTCTCACTATGAGGGTGTGAAATCCAGAACCGCTGCGGGTGGGAAACCAGCCGCGGGTCAGCACCGGACCGCAGCCCCGGGTCAGAACCGGACGGTTCAGGTCCGCATTCCCAGCGCACTGAGCCAGCACTCGGACCACAGCGACGGAGGGGGGCCTGCGAGCGACGCCAGCGACCCCTGGCCCCCCCAGCGGAATAACCCGGGATTCCAGAGCGGGAGCGCCGGGAGCAGCCCCTTCAGCAGTCCCGCCCCGCTCCGCTCGGAATCCTGCCGGGGTTCCCCGGATCGCGGCGAGTACCTGGACGACTTCACCAGCCTGGAGCCCACGGAGGGCTTCTCCCCCGACCCCCCCGAGAGCCCGGAGCCAGCCGGGAGGGGCCTCAGAAAACAGGCCTCGCACTCCGACAGCGATTCCCAGGAACGCCGCAGACCCCAGACCTCACGCTCCAACAGCGATTCCCAGGAACGCTGCAGACCCCAGACCTCACGCTCCGACAGCGATTCCCAGGAACGCCGCAGACCCCAGACCTCACGCTCCGACAGCGATTCCCAGGAACGCCGCAGACCCTCACGCTCCGACAGCGATTCCCAGGAACGCCGCAGACCCCAGACCTCGTGCTCCGACAGCGATTCCCAGGAGAGCCGCAGGCCGGCCGTCTCTTTCCCGGTGAAGTCCGACGGCTCTCCGCAGCGCTCCCTGAAGGGCACGCACGTCATCCGGCCTCGCACCGGAGCCTCGGCCATCAGCCTGTCCTCGGGAGACAGCGAGCTCGCTCCCGGCATTCCCGCCCGGCATCGCGGCTCCGGAGCCTCCAGGGGCCCGTCTCTCTGGGAAGAGTCCGGAGGGTCTGGAGCCCGGCTGCCCCAGCGCTCTGAGACCAGCCCTTCACCCCGAGCCTCTTCGGAGTCTGAGCCTGGGTCTATCGTCCTCTCCCCTCCGGCGGGCAGGGGCAGGGACAGGGCCGGGGACGGAGAAACGCTGGACGAACTGGGCTCCTTAGGGTTCAGCAATAAATGCCATCACATCTCAGAGCTGGTGCTCAGCAAGCTCCCAGGTTACACACTATGAGAACTCTGGGGTCTGTTAGTTATAGTTATTCTGTGTCTGTATCATTTCATCCTCCTGATAACTGCATATGCGAGATTTACAGTAACTCCTGATAACTGCATGTGCTAGATTTACAGTAACTCCTGATAACTGCATAGGCTGGATTTACAGTAACTCCTGATAACTGCATGTGCGAGATTTACAGTAACTCCTGATAACTGCATGTGCTGGATTTACAGTAACTCCTGATAACTGCATGTGCTGGATTTACAGTAACTACTGATAACTGCATGTGCTGGATTTACAGTAACTACTGATAACTGCATAGGCCGGATGCCAGTGTTTGCATGCAGCAGCAGGAAGTATAGCCAATGAAATCTTTATTGTGCAGTGCGATTATTAGTTATGCAGTTATACATTATCAGTTATACATTATTTTTTGAGACAAACTGTAAAAATATATGATCAGTATGATTATATTATCTTATTGAACTTTACACTGATAACACTACAAGAGGTGTACTTTTTTAAACTGATTGTGTACTGAGAAATTATTTATTTGCAAACAGTTTCCACATAAGTCATTGTTTATATTCAGAATCCCAAAATGTATAAAGAATAATGGGGTGTACCAGTTGCAAAATTGTGATTAAAGTAAATACACTGTACATAACAGATGGTGAGCTTGATTTCTGACTCTTGAACTAAATTGATTTGCATCACATCGTCGCAGTTTGACTCGAAAGACAATGAAATCCGTAAAAAACACCTCACACAACAAATTCCAACATGCATACAACCTATTCATATGCTACATATGCTATATTATTAAGATTATAAATGTAAAATTGTGCAGCCTGTAGCATAGTGGCTGTGAGGTACATGACTGTGACCTGGAAGGTTGGTGGTTCAAGCCCCGGTGTCGCCACAGTAAGATCCGCACAGCTGTTGGGCCCTTGAGCAAGGCTCTTCCCCCCCACATTGCTCCAGGGGGTTTGTACCCTGCTGAGTATAATCACATGTAAGTCGCTTTGGATAAAAGCGTCCGCTAAATAACGTGTCATGTAATGTTATGTGCAAGAAACGGACGCTTTTGAGGCGCATTGTATGTCTTGGGCGCACCCGTGTGGAGAAATATGGAATTAAAGGCACAGGTTTGTTTACGTGCTGCGCAGACGCGCGTGACGTGGGTTTCTCTTGTGGAGAAGGAAAGAAGGGATTTCAGCATGTATAAACATGTATTTCTTACTGGACCACCTGGTAACTATAAATCCTGGATAGCTATATTAAAATGTCCATACCGGGCCGTTACGTTCGTGAATTCAGTGTATTTGCTATGCACCGCCAAACCTTAACATAACTTGTAACCTAAATAGTCTACAACTATTGCTTAGTTGCAACGTGTAGCTAGCCAAGTTGCTAACTATAGTTGACTAGCTAATTTCTCGAAGTGACCCTGTTTACAGTACAGTAATTAGAAATGTCATTATTTTCTCAAATTGCATGCTAGCTACGATTGTTTGCCCTTTCATTGCAATGCCTGTTTAGCTTGCGGTCATAGCTTGCTAACGTAGCCAGTTAGTTCATGGTTTTGCTAAGTAGCTAGCCGCATAGCTGCCTTAACGTCTCTCTATGTATAGCACTACCGAAAGGCATTTTCAACAAAACACAGTAACTAAATACAGATAAATGACCTGTGTTTTCTAATAATCTAATTATACATTCCTGAGTAATGTAATTATAGACATGCTCAGCTAGCTATATGTTCTAAAACTTAGATAGCTTTTTAGTCCGATCGTTGGATATTTCATTGGAGACTCTTCGAACAGTCAACGCTGTCGAAACCTCTATTGGTCCTGCAAGTTGTCATTCTGGCTCCTGCTAGCATCACAGGTCAGCAAACTGCCCTGCGTGATGTCAGAGACTTCTATCACATCGCTCTCTGTCTGATGTATGAGATCACGGTCGAACCAGCCCCAATGAGCGCTCAGTGACGGTGCACTAAACCTATATTGAACTCATTGAGATCTGAACCGTAGGTGGATGACGCGGGCCTAACCAGTCTTTTGTTCCCAGGTGTAGGGAAGACCACCCTGGTGCGGAAAGCGTGTGAGACGCTGGCGGGGTCCGGCGAGATCCTGGACGGGTTCTACACGGAGGAGGTCCGGGAGCGTGGGAGGAGAGTCGGATTCGATGTGGTGACCCTGTCAGGCAATAGGGGCCGTCTGTCAAGAGTTGGGTACTTAACTTTGAATAATTATCTAATAATAAGCGGAAAAAAATATTTACTGTATTCTCCTGTTTTTAACAGTCGCAGCGGTAGACCCATTCACTGTAGAACGGTGGTCTCCAACCCTGGTCCTGGAGAGCTACAGGGTTTTTGTAGGGATTTTTGTTGCTGCTCTGCACTTAATTAATCAATTAGAGCAGCTGATTACACCATTAACTCACTTCACCTGGTTACCTGGGTCTGATTTTAAGGTGAAAACAAAAAGCAGCAGACCCAGTAGTTCTCCAGGACCAGGGCTGGAGTCCCTGAGTTCCATGTTCCATTTCCTCGTTGGATTTAGCTGTTGACTGTTCGCTGATTTGTGTTGCTTGGTGCTTATTGGTGATCTGTGGTTCCTCCTGCTGGCACCCTCAGTGACTCCTCCACGCACTCGGCTGGGCGTCAGTACAGGGTGGGGCAGTATGCGGTCGATCTGCTGTCTTTCGAAAACCTGGTGCTCCCTCTGTTCAGAAATGTAAGTCCTCACCCAGTGCATCACAGTGAGGTGTGTGTGTGTGTGTCCGGCACTGTTGTGTGTGTGTGCGTGCGTGCGTGCGTGCGTGCGTGCGTGCGTGCGTGCGTGCGTGCGTGCGTGCGTGCGTGCGTGCGTGCGTGCGTGCGTGCGTGCGTGCGTGCGTGCGTGCGTGCGTGCGTGCGTGCGTGCGTGCGTGCGTGCGTGCGTGCGTGCGTGCGTGCGTGCGTGCGTGCGTGCGTGCGTGCGTGCGTGCGTGCGTGCGTGCGTGCGTGCGTGCGTGCGTGCGAGCGAGCGAGCGAGCGAGCGAGCGAGCGAGCGAGCGAGCGAGCGAGCGAGTGTGTGTGTGTGTGTGTCCGGCACTGTTGTGTGTGTGTGTGTGTGTGTGTGTGTGTGTGTGTGTGTCTGGTGCTGTTGTGTATGTGTGTGTGTGTCGCTGTTGTGTATGTTTATATGTTTATATGTGTTGTCCTGTGTGTGTGTGTGTGGCGCTGTTGTGTGTGTATGTGTGTGTGTATATGTATGTGTATCAGGTGTTGTGTGTTCTAAGTGTTTCCTCCCGACACTCTCCCCTGCAGGTTGGCGTGGCAGCAGTGAGCGGGGGGAAGAGGTCAGTGCTTGTGGTCGATGAGATCGGGAAGATGGAGCTGTTCAGCCAGCAGTTTGTGCGGGCAGTGAAGCAGGCTCTGGAGGGCAATGGCTGCTCCATCCTGGGGACCATCCCCATCCCTAGGGTAAGAGTGATAGTGGGATGCTGGGCTAGGCTAGGTACCGTCCCCATCCCTAGGGTAAGAGTGATAGTGGGATGCTAGGCTAGGCTAGGCTAGGGACCAGCCCCATCCCTAAGGTAAGAGTGATAGCGGGACGCTAGGCTAGGCTAGGCTAGGGACCAGCCCCATCCCTAAGGTAAGAGTGATAGCGGGATGCTAGGCTAGGCTATGCTAGGGACCAGCCCCATCCCTAAGGTAAGAGTGATAGCGAGATGCTAGGCTAGGCTAGGTACTGTCCCCATCCCCAAGGTAAGAGTGATAGCGGGACGCTAGGCTAGGTGAGGGACCATCCGCATCCCTAAGGTAAGAGTGATAGCGGGACGCTAGGCTAGGCTAGGCTAGGCTAGGGACCAGCCCCATCTCAAAGGTAACAATGCTAACTGCACAGGCTTTATCAAGGAAGAAGCAGAGGCTCAAAATGCTCCCATGCCTGTGCTATTAAATGCCTATAGGGGGTGCTGTTTTTGACTACTGAACAGTCATCTGGCTGCTGAATCATTTTGAGTAAAGTAGACATTTTGGAGAACTCCTGCATCGTTTATTTTGCAGTTGTGAATGTGTTACTAACAGCAGTCGTGTTCCCTTCCTCAGGGCAAGCTTATGGCAGTCGTGGAGGAGGTGCGCAGCAGCAGTGATGTGAAAGTCTTCACCGTGAGTCCCCCTTCCGCATCCGTTACATTACGGTTATTTATCCAAAGCCACTTACAGTTGATTAGACTACGCAGAGGCTAATCCCCCCCCCCGGGAGCAATGTGGAGTTAAGGGCCTTGCTGCACAGCGGCACAGATCTTGTTGCGGCTACACTGAGGCTTTTTTTTTTATTTTAACTGCCGACCTTTCAGGCACCATGGCCACAATAATTTCTGCCTCTTTTTGATTTCCCCTCCAGGTCACCAAGGACAACAGAGACGTTATTCTCCCGTGCGTTGTAGCCGCGGTGCAGGAGTGTTTGAAAGCAGGAGCGCCGTAAAGCAGGAGGAATGGGCTCTGGGTGTGTGGCAGTGCAGTCAGACAGTGGCCCTGGTTAAAGACTGAACATATTCCTGTTTAAAGGCCCAGCAGGGGGCAGCATTGAGCACAGTGCTGGGCGCAGACGGTCGTGTCAAAAGGGTAAACTTCTTGTGCCTGTGTGTTTGCTAATTCATCAGGAGGAAAACATTTTTTTATTTTTTTTTATTTTTTAAAGAGAGCAGCCTATTCTGATATTTTGATAAAGGCAGCTCTGGCTCCCAACAGATTTGGTGGTGTGGTTAGTGTGATTGTCTCTCATGTGGGAGACCGGGGTTCAAGACTCACCCATTCCTTTTTTCCCCTCTTTGTTTCGCTCACTCAAAAATAGAAAAGAAAATGAAGAAAGATAACAAATTATAATTTTCAACTCAGTCCAGGGGGTTCGGGGAAAGGCGATCTTAACTGAAATGTGTCCATTGGAGCAACTATCAGTTTCGAGGGTAGAACTTAATGAATTTGGTAGTAACATCAAGAAAAACATGGCCGTCTGCCCTCAGGCTGCTGTTGAGGGCAAAAAAACACCATTGAGCAAGAAACACAGGGCAGGAGGGTAGCACAGTCTGTTCAGCGCTGTGTTTAAAAGCCCAAACAACACCGACCAGCCTTGCCTATGTAGGCTTGTCTTATTGCATCAATCATCATAAATGACTTTGGAAACCTAAACGGCAGGTTATATTTTGCAGATTCTAATTTCTTATTCAGCACTGTAACTTATAGCAGTGGTACAAAATGTAAAAAAAGATTATTTGAGCTCTCTTACTCTTTCGCAACAGGAAAGATTGTCTCTATTTTTGCTGTATATTTTATTGTAGAAAACAATTCCTTTTGTGAATGTGTATTATTATTTATTATGGGAATAAAAGTCACAGAAAATGTATTGGCTGTGTAAGTTTGTAATGGGCCTGTTGAAAGGGCACTTGGTACTGACTCGTTTGGGCCTTATTTAATCTGAATGATGAGTGTGTGAGACAGCGTGGCTTCTCTTTTGATAGAATCAGGTCAGCAGGGGGAGACACAATGTTCACATTCTTTGGGAACCAAAAAGAGGACGTATCAGAGCCTGGCTCTCTCCCACTCTCTCCCAGTCATGAAACCGCACCGTGATCAAATCATTTGGATCGTTCAACTGGAATAAATAATAAAAATGTCTCGGAGATTGAAGATTTCAAGAGTGAAATGAGTGGCAGCTTTGTTCATACACTGTACTTGACAGGATGTGGAATGGAATGTTCGGAGTGGTGCGGATGTGGTGTGGGGAGGATATGTTCCGTGATTGGTCAGAGTGGTGTATCTATGCAGTGATTGGTCAGCGTGGTATAAATGTGGATTCTGATTGGTCAGAGAGGTGCAGATGTGCTCCCTGATTGGTCAGAGCAGAGTGGTGTGCGTGCGCAGCGTAAGGAATTTGACGCAAAGGTGAGATTTGAGTCTCGGGGCTTAACGTAAACATGTTTTATAACAAAACTGCACAGTACACAGCAACAAATATTAATAAAAACAAACAGTCAATAAATATGAGAAAAGGGGCAGCTGTGTGTGAGAACAGACCAGCGCTGGAGTCAAAGATGAACAGAATATATATCTGCAGAGGTGAAACGCCAAGAGACGGATGGATCTATCTGCACTTGCAGTAATGCAGTACTCATCCTGGCCTGTAGGTGGGGCAGTGGTGACTCCACAACTGAATTCCAGAAATTAGGGATAAAAAAAGAAGGAAAGGTGAGGAAAGAAAACAAAAGAACGGCTGATTGTGACTGCAGGTTGTGTGGCAGATTATAATATACTGCTTTTCAAATGTATAAATATTTTGGTGAAAAAAACCTGCTTCATGTCATGTCATTTTGCATATTTATCAATGACTCTTCGTCATCTCTGAGTAATAAATATTTGAATACAAGTGAAGACCCCATTGTTTTGCAGATACCAGAATGCAGGGAGGATATGCATATCTGCAGGGAGAACCTACAGTATCCGTGAGTCCCGCTGCGGGTTCTTCCCCTCAGAGTTCGAAGGTCAGAGGTCGTGTGTCCACTCCTTCTTCCCGAAAAACCTCTGGAAGACCGACCTGTTTCGCGGTCGGGGGAGGCTGGTGTAACCCCTCCCCCCGGGCGAGTCCTGGAACGCCTCCTGCCTCCAGCCAATCAGCTGCGGCTTCTCAGCGATGGTGGGCGTGGCCTCGTCTCCAATGACCAGAGTGACAGAGTAGCTGGACCCGCCCCCTCGGGCAGCAGGGTTCGGACGTACCGGGCTGATCTTCTGGTAGGTTGCTAAGAGAGACACACGCACACGGCTGTTAGAATCAGACTGCAGAGCAGTGAGCGACGCGTTAGAGCTTCAGCTCGGTTTAAAGACGCCGCGAAACGGACGTTAGAGCAACACAAACTTCCGCGATATCACATATATATATGTGAGTGAGACAAATGTTTCGGGGGGGATTTTTGAAGGGCGGGGAGTCAGTTTGACTGACAGTCGACGATGTCAAACACAGGGTATCGTAGCAGCATGTGAAAACGAGGTCTACGATTGAGGTGGGCTGTTGGGGGAGGGAGGTGGGGGGCTTACCTGACGTGAAGGACTGTGATCGGCGCTTGCTGCTGGGGCGCCCCAGACTGTCGCTCGGGGAGGGGTCCCCAAACCTGGGTCTCTGAGACAGCCTCTGCTTCACCGCCCGCCGCAGGGAGCTGTAGGAGTCTGGGGGGGGGGGGGGGGGGGGGGGGTAATTACTCAGGATGCTTTGTAGTTTGCACATAATATGACATAACACGGTACATTACAGGCATTTGGCAGACACTCTTATCCAGAGCGACGCACAACGGAATGCATGCAACCAGGGACATAATATGACGCATTAAAACCGCATGACATTATCCGGAATCATATAAAAAAAACTATGATGCAGAGCATTTTAAATGCTAGATGACTAATGGACTGTGACGTGTCGTGCTCGTTCGGCCGAGGGGTGCGACGCTTACCACTGTGACCTGCGTCTGAAGATGAACGGGGGGAAAGGTCCTCCAAGATCCCATGGTGCTGCGGTGCGTTCTGTGTGCCAGCTCTGGTCAGGACTATGATCTCTTTGTCTCTGGCTGTGCCCGTGTGACTCCTTCTCGAGAGAGAGGGGGTGGGGGGGTGGCATTAAGGTGGGGGATACTGATAGTCTGATAGTGCTCCCAAAAATAATTTACGCTTTTTGTTGAAATGTTCCAATGTTGTACTGCCGCCCTGGTCCAGAATGCTGCAGCCCGCCTGATTACCAGTCAGCCCAGGTCGGCTCATGTCACCCCACTCCTCATTGGCCTCCACTGGCTTCCTATTGCCGCACGCATCCGATTCAAGGTCCTTGTGATGGCATTTCTGGCTGCTAAGGGGACTGCCCCACCTTACATCCAATCCTTAATCACTCCCTACCCCCCAGCTAGACCACTCCGGTCTGCCAGCTCTGGTCGCCTTATGGTTCCCTCACCACGAGCACCTGGCGGTCGAGCTGCACGTTCACACCTGTTCTCCGCTCTGGTTCCTCAGTGGTAGAATGACTTGCCTACCAAATCCCTCCCCCTATTTTGACGCAGACTAAAAACACACCTTTTCAAACTGTACCTTAGTCCTACCCCGCCCCCCCCCGTTCCGATATCCCTATCCCTCTTGTCTAACCCAAAAAAAAAAAGAAATTATTGAATTGCACTTATGATGACTGTATGTTTAGAACAGCACTTCATGTGTATTTTACTAGTTATGGATGTATTGCTTTAACTTGTGGAAGAACCTATGCACTTGTAAATTGCTTTGGATTAAAAGCGTCTGCCAAAGAACTAAAATGTAAATGTAATACTAGTTAAATTAATATTTACATACTCATATTACAAGAAAATATGAAACTCCCTCTTCTGGTCTTCAGTCCTTCAGCACTTGTTGGATTAAAAAGTGGGAGTCTTGTTGTTGTGGTTGTGTAACTGGTAGGAATGGGAGTTTGATAACAGTTCTTACTGGGTGATGGGCAGATTGTCCTGTGAGCCAGGCTCTGAGATACGTCTGGAAGGGTCTGACTCACTGAGGCCTAGTGAGAAAAGACAAACACACACACACACACAAACACAAACAGACACACACACACATACAGTCAGTGGCTTTCTACAGTGGTGGTAAAGTATATCTGTACAGACTGGCCTGTGGATAGTCTCACTGCAGGTGTTTTTTTACCTGAATTTGCCTGGATCTTCAGCAACCATTTCCTCATCAGGAAGCGAGAGGAGGCACTGAGGAGGAACTCTGAGCCATCACGCAGCCTGGGGGTGAGAACGCAGGCCACTCAGAACACCCCAACACAACACCGCGCACAGCCTGCTCATTACACACCTCCAACAGTCTGCTCAATGCACGCAGCTAACAGCCAGCTCAATACATACAATACACACACAGTTAACAGGCTAACTCAAGCCTGTTTAAGTAGCATGGCTGACTCAGCCTGTTTACGTAGCATGGCTAACCCAGCCTGTTTACGTAGCATGGCTAGCCCAGCCTGTTTACGTAGCATGGCTAACTCAGACTGTTTACATAGCATGGCTAACTCAGCCTGTTTATGTAGCATGGCTAACTCAGCCAAAACTCGCCTCAACCACCATCAATATGTCGCACCCATCTGGGTGATGCACGGCAGCCATTTTGTGCCAGAATGCTCACCACACACCAGCTGTGGTGGAGAGGGAAATCACTTTTTTTTTGCCAATTAAATCAGGGGATGATTAGGTGGCAGGTTAAGTAGCAGGGTAAACGCTCATCAGGGTGGTCTCGCTCACCGCAGACTGAAGCAGTTGCTCCTCTTGGTGTACTCCGGAGCTGGAGAACATTCTGCTCCCAGCAGGCTCAGCGGCAGACCAGGCTCAGAGCTCTGTGTGGCAAAACAAACAAAGGCTGTTAAAACTGGATCTGGTGTGATGCGTCTTCCTGTTGGCCTCTTTATCATAAAGGCCAGTTTATAGTCCAGTGTGTGTCACTCGACTGAAATCGCAGAAAGTTCATGAGCATTTCATTGTCACGCGATACAGACTTTGGCGTTGTCAGAGAGAAGGGCATTGCTGGACTATAAACTGGCCTTCATGGAGCATGGATTCTTTTCCTTCTCAACCCCCCCCCCCCCCCGTAAGCTCAGGGTAATGCCCCCAGACTGTCTGACCCCAGAGGTGGTCCTTAGGGGCCGGGTTTAGACCCCAGAGGTGGTACTTAGGGGCCGGGTTTAGACCCCAGAGGTGGTACTTGGGGGCCGGGTTTAGACCCCAGAGGCGCTGGTCCTTACCCTCAGGGTGTGCTTCCTGTCCTGGTAGAAGCAGAGGGTGTGTCTGTGCAGCACGGCGTGGGAGGAGCTCCAGGCTCGACAGGGGGCCTGCAGGGGGGTGGGGTAGCGTGAATCACCGCCCACGGTATGAGTGCTTACGTCCCTCAATCCCTCCCCAGTCTCACTCCTCCCCTCCCCTCTCTCTCTCACCCTTTCCCCTCTCCCCTCTCCTCTCCCCTCAGCCCTCACTCCTCTCCCCTCTCCCCCGGCCCCTCTCCCCTCTCTCTCTCCCTCTCCGCTCTCCGACTCTGACCACAGCCCTCATCCTCTTCCCGCCCCTCTCCCCTCTCCCCTCAGCCCTCTCTCCTCTCCCCTCTCCCTCTCCCCTCTCCCCTCAGCCCTCACTCCTCTCCCCTCCCCTCTCCCCTCACCCCTCACCCTCTCCCCTCTCCGACTCTGACCACAGCCCTGACCTTCTTCCCGCCCCTCTCCCCTCTCCCCTCTTCTCTCAGCCCTCACCCTCTCCCCTCTCCCCTCCCCTCTCTCCCTCTCCCCACAGCCCTCACCCTCTTCTAGCCCCTCTCCCCTCTCCCTCTCTCCCTCTCCCGTCAGCCCTCACTCCTCTCCCCTCTCCTCTCCCCTCTCTGTCTCTCCCCACAGCCCTCACCCTCTTCCAGCCCCTCTCCCCTCTCCCTCTCTCCCTCTCCCCTCAGCCCTCACTCCTATCCCCTCTCCTCTCCCCTCTCTGTCTCTCCCCACAGCCCTCACCCTCTCCCCTCTCCCCTCTCCCCACAGCCCTCACCTTCTTCCCGCCCGGCTGCAGTCTGTGCTTCCTCTCCAGAGTGCCCTCCATGGACTGGAACTCCGGCCCCTGGGACACGGAACACGGCTCTCAGGGGCATGCTCACTCCATGGATTCATTTGCTCATTCATGCATTCATTCATTCATAATTCATTCATGCATGCATGCATGCATGCATTCATTCATTCATTCATTCATGCATTCATTCATGCATTCATTAATTGGGGCAGCCTGTAGCTAAGTGGTTTAGGTACATTACTGGGACTCGGAAGGTTGGCGGTTCAAGCCCCAGTGTAGCCCCAATAAAATCCGCACAGCCGTTGGGCCCTTGAGCAAGGCCCTTAACCCTGCATTGCTCCAGGAGGAATTATCCCTTGCTTAGTCTAATCAACTATAAGTCGCTTTGGATAAAAGCCTCAGCAAAATAACAGATTATTATTATGTGCTCATTCATTCATTCATTCGCTCATTGATTGATTGATTCCTGTGCTCATAACAGGCCTAATAAACGCAGTCACACATGCACAGTGTGTATTGCAGGTGGGGGCTGTGTGTACCGTGGTCGTGGCGGGCCCCCCCTCCGCGGGGCCCCGTCCCAGCTCTGCGTTCGGGCCCCCCCCCATGTGGACTGACAGCAGGCTCATGGACTGCACCTGGTGGGGGGGCAAATGATCCGGTTTGTAACGACAAAACCCGAATTTAACCCCCATTACCCTTCCCCTGGGCCTGATGCACTAAGTTATGAAATACTATGTTGTCTCGATGCATTTAACGACATGGCTAACATAGACAAGTGCTGCTCTTGTTTTACTAACAGGTCACACCTAACAATAACGTTCATGAATTGGCACTAATGTAGTTGTTAACATGAATTAATGATGCACAGGTACATTAACAGAGCTGTACAAATGAAGCTCTCCGTAGTAGTTTGTTCACAACTACATTAGTTCATGCCAATTCAATTGGAACCTTATTATATATTAATAGTGTTACCTATTAATATGTTTACATGTAAGTTATTGGCTCCAGTGCTGTTGCCATGGCTACAGCAGCGTGTGTCGATGTGCTGTTCTCTCAGCCTGGCCTGTGTTTACAGTGGGAGCACAGGCACAGGACACAGGTGGGCTGAGGGGGCAATGAGCGGGCGCTTCAGTGTGTGGACGAGCTCCTGAGAGTGCACCTCACCTTCGGACAGCCTGTGTCCGCCTCCACCCCTCCCTCCTCCTCCTCCTCCTCCTCCTCCTCCTCCTCCTCCTGCTCTCTGTACTGATAGATATACTTCTCCTGGTCCTGGACGTGCGGCAGAGTCACGCAGTCTGCGGCCGTCTCGTTCACCAGGCCGCTCTGTCCCCCGCAGGACAGGGCCGAGGACAGGAAGTGGGCCCAGGACTTCCTGTGGGGTTTGGGGGAGCGGCTCTTCCTCGGGTGGGGGTTGGGGTCGGGGTGGGGGTGGGGGTCTGGGTTGGGGTGGGGGCCCTCGGCTGGAAGGCGGAGCTCCGGCGCGGAGGCGGTGACCAGCTTCCTGTAGAGCAGTGCTGCTTCCTGCGGGCGGGGCTCGTGGGCGTGGCCGGGCGGGGTCCAGGCCAGCTGGTACATAACGTCGGAGCAGATGCTCTGGCGGTTCCTCCAGATGCCTTCCAGCTCCTCCTCTTCCTCCTCGAACTGCCGGCGGTCGGGGGGAACGGCGCCACTCCCGCTAACCGCCAGCTTCTCCAGCGACAGCACCCGCCCGGGAGGGGGGGGCAGAGGGGGCTCTGGGGTTTGGGGGTGGGGGGCGTGGGGAGGGTCCGTTAGCGGGGTGGGCCACTGATGAGCCCGTGTTGAAGCGCTGGATTTAGGGTTCAGTCTCTGGACGTCCAGCACGGCGGCCATTTTGTCCCACTCCTGAACCACCTCCTCCTGCAGGCTGCTGATCCCTGAGAGACGGCTCAGCTGGAGGTCCAATAGGCCATCGCTTAGTGTGGTCTGTCGCTGATCAAATAGGCTATCGCTTAGTGTGGTCTGTCGCTGATCAAATAGGCTATCGCTTAGTGTGGTCTGTCGCTGATCAAATAGGCTATCGTTTAGTGTGGTCTGTCTCTGATCAAATAGGCTATCGCTTAGTGTGGTCTGTTGCTGATCCAATAGGCTATCGCTTAGTGTGGTCTGTCTCTGATCAAATAGGCTATCGCTTACTGTGGTCTGTTTCTGATTTGATAGGTCATCGCTTAATGTGGCCTGTCTCTGATCCAATATGCTATCGCTTAGTGTGGTCTGTTTCTGATCTGATAGGTCATTGCTTGTTGTGGTCTGTCTCTGACCTGATAGATAATCGCTGCATGCTGTATGTCTTTGATCTGATAGGTATTTGCTTGATATGGTCTGTCTCTGCTGTGATAGGTCATCGCTTAGTGTGGTCTGCCTGGGATCTGATAGGTCATCGCTCAGTGTGGTCTGCCTCTGTTCTGATAGGTGACTGTTTGATTTGGTCTGTCTCATCTCTGATAGGTCAGCAGTCAGAGTGCCCATTCTATGTCTTTGTTCTGATAGGTAATTGCTTGATGTGGTCCGTCTCTGCTCTGATCGTTTAGGGTTAGTCAGGATACTGACACACTGTTTCTGTTCTGATAGGTAATTGCTTGATGTGGCCTGTCTCTCTGATAGGTCAGCAGTCAGTGCGCCCAAGCTATGTCTCTGCACTGATTGGCTAGCTTTAGGGTGCGACAGTGTGACCATACTATGTCTCTCCACTGATTGGCTAGCGTTAGGGTTCGACAGTGTGACCATGCTATGTCTCTCCACTGATTGGCTAGCGTTAGGGTTAGACAGTGTGACCATACTATGTCTCTGCACTGATTGGCTAGCGTTAGGGTTCGACAGTGTGACCATGCTATGTCTCTGCACTGATTGGCTAGCGTTAGGGCTAGACAGTGTGACCATGCTATGTCTCTCCACTGATTGGCTAGCGTTAGGGTTCGACAGTGTGACCATGCTATGTCTCTCCACTGACTGGCTAGCGTTAGGGCTAGACAGTGTGACCATGCTATGTCTCTGCACTGATTGGCTAGCGTTAGGGGTCGACAGTGTGACCATGCTATGTCTCTCCACTGATTGGCTAGCGTTAGGGGTCGACAATGTGACCATGCTATGTCTCTCCACTGATTGGCTAGCGTTAGGGTTCGACAGTGTGACCATGCTATGTCTCTGCACTGATTGGCTAGCGTTAGGGTTCGACAGTGTGACCATGCTATGTCTCTCCACTGATTGGCTAGCGTTAGGGTTCGACAGTGTGACCATGCTCTGTCTCTGCTCTGATTGGTTAGGTTTCGGGTTAGGCAGCGAGCAGTCGTTCTGAAGGCTCCCTCCCTCCCGGGCCTGTGGGCCGAGCCTGGCAGGGCGCGAGCGCCTCAGTTTGAAGGTGCTGCAGGGGGCGGTCCTCTCAGGGCGGGGGTCCGGGCCGGTCCCGCTCGGCTCGGCCGGGCCGATGGTGATGATGTCCGGCGCGCTGGGGATGACCGCCGCGTCCTTCCGCAGGTCAAAGGTCAGCACGGAGCCCAGCGACAGGTGCCTGCAGTTCCGCCCCGGGCCGGCGGGGGCGGTCAGCGAGGCGGCGTAGTCGGACTGGCCGGTGCACTCGGCGTCGATGTCCCGGGACAGAGGGTTCCTCAGGTAGCCCGTGGCGTCCTCGCCGTCCTCGCCGTCCTCGCCGTCCGTCCGCTGCCTGTCCTTCAGCGGCCAGGTGTGGGTGCTGCAGGTCCCGGCCCCGCCCTCCGCCGGCTCCATTCCCATGATCCTCTGGATGGTGTGGCGTCGCGCGTCCCTCTTCCTCTTCCTCCTCTTCGTCCGGAGTTTTAGGCCGCTGAGGACGGAGCTACCGCTGCTCCCGGGCCGGGCGTGGCCGGGGGCGTGGCCGGGGGCGTGGCACGGGGCGTGGCACGGGGCGTGGCCGGCCCACGCCTGCGAGCACGAGGAGGAGGAGGATGACGAAGAGGCGGGCGCCTGGGCGTGGCAGGAAGGGCGTGGCAGGGTAACACTCCCGCCTACAGCGGATTTGCTGTCCCTAACGTGGAGATAGGTACTCACCTGCAAAGCAGAGAGAAGGAGAGTGTGTTAGAGGCACGGTCTGTGTTGTGGGGACCGTAGGAGTGGGGTTATTAGCGGTTAGCCCCATGCTCATGACCACAGCCTGGCATTCCTTTAAAAACATAGACTTTTTTTTCTGATAAGATATGATGATGATGATGATGATATGATGCTATTTCGTGTTAGAGATGGAGCCTTAGAGCGCAATGCATTCTGGGACATCCCTCTCACACACAGAGCACCCTGATGACATCACAGGTCTCAGGAAACATGAGCGAGACAGTCACACAACCGGGACATACTGATATTAAACACACACACACACACACACACACACACACACACACACACACACACACAGTATGCAGCCATCAGTGTACACTTAATGTACCAGCAGCAGCTCTCTCATGCACCTCAACACACAGCTATAACAGCTTATAATATAGACCTTTAACTTCACCTCACATTTCCCTGGGAGCTCATATCCTGCAGTGCAGAGCTAAATCTTTATATCAAACAACGAAAGAGCTTAGAATCATAAATCAAACAGGGAAGAGTTCATAATCATAAATCATACATTTCATCACATCCTTGGCCTCCAAGGATTTATTTATTGATAATTTGGTACAGCTGCTTATTACGCAACACACTGCGATACGGAAAACTAGGGCTGAGTGGTTAACAGCTATGCATTAGTCAAACAAACTATTATTGAAAGACATTAGTTGAATTTATTTTATGCACATCACATGCTTAATGTTCAACCATGACAACAAACGAAGAACATATGTTTTAAAACCGTCTGAATGTAAAAATATGGGGTCATGGTAGGGTTGCTAGCAGCCCAGCCCTGGGTGTGGTATCCGGCAGGGTTAGTAGGGTTCAGACCCCGGGCCGGGCGGGGCAGGGCGGGGCAGGACGGAGCACAACGCAGGCCTCATGCACCCAAAAAAATACGGCATGCACCGCTGTCACACCCATTACCTCGTCCATGCTCTGGCGGAAAATCTTTCTCTTTTGCTTTAAACTACCCAACGTATTTCCCAAAAGACCCTGGCAACGCCTCCAAAAGTCTTTACAAGCAGAGGAGTGAGACTCCACTGGCTGAGGGAGGAGAGAAGAAGACAGGAACAGTGAAGAAAGAGAGGAGGAGGGAGAGAGGGAGGGAGGGAGGGAGGGATGCTGAAACACAGGACTGCAGAGAGGATAAACAGAGATATGTGTGACTGGGATCAGGAGTCAGAGTTTAAGTGGAAGATGTTACACCATCACTGTGTTATTATTATACCAACAGCCTGTCCATCTGAACAAAGCTGCCACATCATATTTTGTGTCAGTGCATTATGTGCTCGTGGGCAAGGGGCGTGTGTTAGCACATTGTGAAGTGTGTGTTTGTGCACTGTGTGCTCGTGGGCCACAGTTACTCCAAGAATACTCCTTAGGAGTGTGTGTTTGTGCACTGTGTGCCTGTGGACAGGAGTGTGTTGTGTGTAGTGTTAGTGTGTTGTGTGCCCATGGTACAGCAGTGTGTGTGTGTGTTAGTGTGCTTGTGGTACAGCAGTGTGTGTGTGTGTGTTAGTGTGTAGTGTGTAGTGTGTAGTGTTAGTGTGTTGTGTGCCCATGGTACAGCAGTGTGTTTGTGTTAGTGTGTAGTGTGTAGTGTGCTCGTGTGCTTGTGGTACAGGAGTGTGCGTGTGTTAGTGTGTCGTGTGGTGTGTGTGTGTTGTGTGCTTGTGGTAGAGGAGTGTGTGTGTAGTGTTAGTGTGTTGTGTGCTTGTGGTACAGGAGTGTGTGTGTGTTAGTGTGTCATGTGTAGTGTTAGTGTGTTGTGTGCTTGTGGTACAGGAGTGTGTGTGTGTTAGTGTGTCGTGTGTGTGTTAGTGTGTCGTGTGTAGTGTTTGTGTGTTGTGTGCTTGTGGTACAGCAGTGTGTGTGTGTTAGTGTGTCATGTGCCTGTGGTACAGCAGTGTGTGTGTGTAGTGTTAGTGTGTTGTGTGCCCGTGGTACAGCAGTGTGTGCTGGTGCATTGTGGGTACTCACCCTGTGCACTGGCTCCGTCTCCGCCCATCCCGCCGGTGTGTATCCCTGCGGGTCTCCTGGTGTCGAGAAGCTGAGGATGAGGTTGACGGCGCCCCCTAGTGCCGGGGGGCTGGTCTCCTGTGTGAGCACGAGGGGCGGGGCCTGTGGGCTGGGCGTGTCCGAGGCTCCGCCCCACAGCCCCATGCTGCTCATCACCTCGTACCCGCCCTCCGTCTGCAGCAGTTTGTCATGGCAACCGGGGCTTGCTGCCGGCTGATTGGCTGGTGCGCCTGCCAAGCCCTGGAGCTCCGACTAGGCACAGCAAAGAGAAGGACAGTTATATTTCAGTGTTTATATATTTAAGATTTATTTATTTAAGTTTTACATACTTCAGATTTCTACATTAAAGATTTATATATTCATGGATGTGCTTTATGTATGTATACGTATATACAAACAAGGAAAAACTATGGTTATGTTCTTTGATGCAACTCTGACATTCATTTAGTCTTTGTGCACATCTGTGTATGATTTTAATACCCTAACTAAGCAGTGCTCCCTATGTAGCAGAACGATGACAGTTCAGTCTGAATAACTGTACCTGTTGAGCAGGGCTGACTGTAGCCTCTGAGTAAATGTTGTCTCCTTTGGGCTCTGCTTTCCCCTTCCTGCCGTTCTTCTTCTGGTGTTTCTGAGACCTCCAGCGCACCAGGATCCATCCCAGCATGCTCCTCAGCTCCTCCATCCGCTCTTGTATCTGCAGGGAATGGGGGGGGGGGCTGTGATTCAGGGTATGTGGCACGTGCAGACCACACACGCGCGACACACGTGTAACACGCGTGTAACGTGTTTGAGGCGTGACGCTGAACGGGGCGTTACCAGCTCGGTCAGGTGATGCCCTGCATCCATCAGACTCTGCCCTGCCACAGCCAGGTCGTCGAAGTCCCTGAACTTCTGCTCGATCTTCTCGTCCATCTCCGAGGCCTCCGGCCGCTCGCTGCCCGTCCCATCATGCACCGCGCTCTCGGAGAAGATACGGTCACGGGTGTCCTCTGTCCACGAGCTGAGAGGTCAGGATCGGGATTGGTAGGACAAGGAGGTGAGCGTGTGATTACATCAGCGGTGCAACCGTTATTTTGTAACTGCGATTTGGTGATTATATCCGGAAAGGGTATAACTGTGATTTGGTGATGATATCAGGGGGTGAAACAGTGATTTGGTGATTATATCAGGAGATTTGGTGATGATATCAGGGGTGAAACTGTGATTTGGTGATTATATCAGGAGATTTGGTGATGATATCGGGGTGAAACAGTGATTTGGTGATTATATCAGGAGATTTGGTGATGATATCGGGGGTGAAACTGTGATTTGGTGATTATATCAGGAGATTTGGTGATGATATCAGGGGGTGAAACAGTGATTTGGTGATTATATCAGGAGATTTGGTGATGATATCGGGGGTGAAACTGTGATTTGGTGATTATATCAGGAGATTTGGTGATGATATCAGGGGTGAAACAGTGATTTGGTGATTATATCAGGAGATTCGGTGATGATATCAGGGGGTGAAACAGTGATTTGGTGATTATATCAGGAGATTTGGCGATGATATCGGGGGTGAAACTGTGATTTGGTGATTATATCAGGAGATTTGGTGATGATATCAGGGCGAAACAGTGATTTGCTGATTATATCAGGAGATTTGGTGATGATATCAGGGTGAAACAGTGATTTGCTGATTATATCAGGAGATTTGGTGATGATATCAGGGGTGAAACTGTGATTTGGTGATTATATCAGGAGATTTGGTGATGATATCAGGGGGTGAAACAGTGATTTGGTGATTATATCAGGAGATTTGGTGATGATATCACAGGGGGGATATGATTGGTGATTATGAGAGGGCGGCTGTGATTGGTGGCTGGCTCTTACATCATGGCGAGGTATTTCCTGAAGAAGCAGCGCAGCTGCGTGAATTTGCGCAGACGGGCGCGGTTCTCCGCGCAGCGTCTGCGCAGTTGGGCCGAGGCCTGCAGGGTGGTCCGCAGCGCAGGGGCCAGGTCCTGCACCCTCTCTGGGCACTGCTCCTCCAGCTGGGCCGCCAGCGCCGTCACCTCCTCCGCCTCCCGCTCCAGCCCCGCCAGCTCCGTCTGCGGAGGGGCGCGGGGGTTACGGAAACGTCCGGAACATCTCTACCTCTCCCGTCGGCCAAACCCACATCTCTACCCTCCACCGTCCTGTCACCCACACCCACATCTCCACCCACCACCCTCCCACCTCCCAAACCCACATCTCCACCCTCCACCGTCCTGTCACCCAAACCCACATCTCCACCCTCCACCGTCCCGTGGGCCAAACCCACATCTCCACCCTCCACCCTCCATCGTCCCGTCGGCCAAACCCACATCTCCACCCTCCACCGTCCCGTCGGCCAAACCCACATCTCCACCCTCCACCGTCCCGTCACCCACACCCACATCTCCACCCTCCACCGTCCCGTCACCCAAACCCAAATCTCCACTCTCCACCCTCCCACCTCCCAAACCCACATCTCCACCTCTCCTGTCAGCCAAACCCACATCTCCACCCTCCCACCTCCCAAACCCACATCTCCACCCTCCACCCCTCCCACCTCCCACCTTTTAGGAAGTGCCTAAAAAGGTACAAATGCTTGTCGCTGGAGCAGTACATGCAATTGTACCCCTAGCTGGCAATATGTAATTCATTTGTACCTCTTTTGCTTGGAAGACCTGGCTTGATACGGTGCAAGATACTATTTAGCTTCCAGGCAAACTAAACAGTAAGTACTTTAAGGGGAGGAAAAGGCGAGAAATGCATGGCTGAATAGCCTGTTTTCACCGTTACGTTATGTTATATTTGGGAAATTTGATCCTTGAACAACAAAAATGTACCTCCCCTGTCACTTTATTTCCGAGCGCATACTGTCTCCAGACGCGGGGTTTTACGGCCACGTTATATAACCAAACGCTTTTAGTGCTTCTGGACGCCATTGTGTTTGCCTGTTGGACAGTGTTTGGAGGCGGTTATCGAGACACAGAGTGCTCTGCATGCCTGCAGAGTTACTGCTGCCCTCTGTCACTGCTGAAAGATGAGGTCATCTCTGTTATTTAATGGTATCGCATCCGCACAGCTGTGCTTGCACACGCCGTTTCCCAAGTATGAGTCATACCACACCCCCACCCTCACAATCAATGGGGTCTTGTAGGGGACAGACTACAGTCTGCTCGCTGAGGTACGTGACTGGGACCTAGAAGGTTGGTGGTTCAAGCCCCAGTGTAGCCACAATAAGATCTGCGCAGCTGTTGGGCCCTTGAGCAAGGCCCTTAACCCCCCACATTGCTCCAGGGGGGGGATTGGCCCCTGCATAGTCTGATCTACTGTAAGCGCCTTTGGATACAGTGTCAACAAAATAACATTACTAATGAGTAATGTAATGTCTTACAGCCCCCAAACGGAGCGGTGGTCTTTTGGGGGAAGTAAAATGTTTGCTCTGGGTGTGCTCCTGACTGCAGCTCAGATCATTAACTTCTGGGCCAAGGCAGGCTCCTACACCCCCTACATCTCTTGTCTGGCTCAGAATGGCCCTGGAGTGGTGACACAGGCCGGAGGTCGGGGGTCGGAGGTCGGAGGTCGGAGGTCGGGGGTCGGAGGTCGGGGGCTCACCTCCTGCTCCTCCTGCTGCTCCTGCAGGGCCTCCAGCCCGGAGCGCTCAGGCTCACAGCGCACGGCCATGTCTGACTCCGCCCCCTGCACGTCCTCGCCGAGCTGGGCCGCGCGGGAGAGCCGCTGAGCGATCCTCGCTGTCAGGGAGGAGTGCTGGGGAGGGGGGCGGGGGTAAAGAGGGGTCAGCGGGGGGGGTCAGGAGATATGAGGGGAGCAACACTAATGACCTTTTTAAAAAAACCTTACTCTGTGAGTCTCTCCCTCTCCTCTCCCTCAGCCCAGTATGATCAAATGCAGGAAAGCACTGTCCCTGTGTGTGTGTGTGTGTGTGTATGTATGTGTGGAGTAATGGGCAGATGCAGGGGGGTGTACTCAAGTTAGGGATGGGGGAGTTGGGGTTCTACTGTAGTTAGGTAGGGGGTGTATTGTAGTTAGGTGCTGTACTGTAGTTATGGGGGTGTTATGGGGGTGTACTGTAGTTATGGGAGTGTTATGGGGGTGTACTGTAGTTATGGGGGTGTTATGTAGTTATCAGGGGTGTACTGTAGTTATGGGGGTGTTATGGGGGTGTACTGTAGTTATGGGGGTGTTATGGGAGTGTACTGTAGTTATGGGGGTGTTATGGGGGTGTACTGTAATTATTGGGGTGTTAAGGGGGTGTTATGGGGATGTACTTTAGTTATGGGGGTGTTATGGGGGTGTATTGTAGTTATGGGGGTGTTATGTAGTTATCAGGGGTGTACTGTAGTTATGGAGGTGTTATGGGGGTGTACTGTAGTTATGGGAGTGTTATGGGGGTGTACTGTAGTTATGGGGGTGTTATGGGGGTGTACTGTAGTTATGGGGTGTACTGTAGTTCAGCAGGCCCTCCCTCTCCCCGCAGTGACCCCCAGCCCCAGGCCTCTCACCCGGCTCAGCAGCTCCTGCAGGTCCTGCTCCTGGCACAGGGACCGGCCTCTCTCCCTCACCGTGTCGTTCAGCATCTCCACCGCCTCCCGCAGCTCCTCCACAGGGTCTCCCATGCCCTCCAGCAGGGGCTCCCCGGCCCTGTGCCCCTGCAAGCCCAGCACAGAGACCCTGCAGCCAGCATCGCTGTGGAGAGACTGACACACACACACACACACATTAATATACACACACACACACACACACACATACATAAATATACACACACGCATGATTACACACACCTGAATATACACACATACACGCATACACACACACAAACACACACGAATATACACACATACATGCATATACACACATACAGACATAAATAAACACACACACACAAATATACACACATACAGACACACACATAAATATACATATATACGCACACACACATAAAAACACACATAGACACACACATGCACACAAATACACACACACACAATGTGGGTCAGACTATGAAAATGTACAGTTCAAGATGTAAAGTTCTGTGTTCACTGCAAGGTCTCTTCATCAAACCCTGCCATGCTGCGCTGTCTGGGTCTTTTCTGAGGTGAGAGAAGACATGGTGTAGGTGTGACTCAGGTGTGCTGGTCAGGTGTGGCTCACCTGTGGCAGGTCTCCATAGCAACGGCCCTGCTGTGCCTGGCTCTCCTCTAGCTCCACGCGCTCCAGGAACTCGGTCAGCATGCGGGTGTCCCTCAGCTCTGAGCTCTGCTGTGTGAGGGCGCTCTGCACCCGCCGGAACCTGAGAGAGAGCCACAGCCACAATACAGTCACTACAGCACAGCCACAGCACAGCCACAACACAGTCACTACAGCAGAGCCACAACACAGTCACTACAGCACAGCCACAACACAGTCACTACAGCACAGCCTACACACAGACACTATAGCACAGCCACAACACAGTCACTACAACATAGCCACAGCACAGCCACAACACAGTCACTACAACATAGCCACAGCACAGCCACAACACAGTCACTACAACATAGCCACAGCACAGCCACAACACAGACACTACAGCACAGCCACAACACAGTCACTACAACATAGCCACAGCACAGCCACAACACAGACACTACAACACAGCCACAATACAGTCACTACAGCACAGCCACAAAAAGACACTACAACACAGTCACAACACAGTCACTACAACATAGCCACAGCACAGCCACAACACAGTCACTACAACACAGCCACAACACAGTCGCTAACGGCTGTTAAAAAAATGGAATTTTGTATTTTTCTTTCCACCTGAACTGAGTGGCAGTTTCTCCCAGACAAACTCAGTGCAGACTGAATTCTACAGGGATGTAAACTGCTGCATTATAACTGCAGTACTGACTGCACGGTCTGATTGATTAACAGGTCTGATATATTAACAGGTCTGATGTATTGACAGGTGCGCTGTACTGACGGGTGAGCGCGCTGTGGATTGATAGGTGTGACTGATTGACAGGCGCGCTGTACTGAGCGGTGTAATTGATTGACGGGTCTGAGCGGTGAGCGCGCTGCGGTTGGATGGCTCTCACCTCTCCTCCACCTGCTCCAGGCGCAGCGGCAGCTGCGGGGTCTGCAGGTGTCTGCGCAGACGCTCCACGTCCTGCCGCAGGCTGCGCAGCTGCAGGCCCCGCGCCGACACCTCCCTCTCCAGCTCACTGCTCTGCTGCTCCGCCGCCGTCACGTTCTGGGGGTCCCCCGCCCCCCTGCGGCCCCCCAGGGCCGCCTCCACCGTCTGCAGCCCCCGCTCCAGAGAGTCCAGCTGCAGGAGGACCCGCACGGCCTGCTGGGATACACAGCGCCGCGCTCACACACCCAATCAGCTAACGCTCCCTATCACAGAGTCACACTGTCTGTTAGTCTGAGTTACACTGTCTGTTACTCTGAGCAACACTGTCTGTTAGTCTGAGCCACACTGTCTGTTAGTCTGAGCCACACCGTCTGTTAGTCTGAGTGACACTGTCTGTTAGTCTGAGTGACACTGTCTGTTAGTCTGAGCCACACTGTCTGTTAATCTGAGCAACACTGTCTGTTAGTCTGAGCAACACTGTCTGTTAGTTTGAGCAACACTGTCTGTTAGTCTGAGCCACACTGTCTGTTAGTCTGAGCCACACCGTCTGTTAGTCTGAGCCACACCGTCTGTTAGTCTGAGCAACACTGTCTGTTAGTCTGAGCTAACTGTCTCTTAGTCTGAGCAACACTGTCTGTTAGTCTGAGCAAAACTATCTCTTAGTCTGAGCAACACTGTCAGTCTGAGCAAAACTGTCTGTTAGGATGAGTGTGTTGGGTGTAGTAAGTGAGGGTGGGTGTGCAGGGTGCAGTAGGTAAGGGTGCAGTAGGTAAGGGTGGTTGTGCAGGGTGCAGTAGGTGAGGGTGAGTGTGTAGGGTGCAGTAGATAAGGGTGCAGTAGGTAAGGGTATAGTAGGTAAGGGTGCAGTAGGTAAGGGTGGTTGTGCACCTCTATACTGAGTCTCTCAGCCTCCTGCAGGAGGTGCAGGTTCCTCCTGTGCCTCCTCTTCAGCTCCTCCCACAGCGCCTCCAGCTGCTCCAGGAACTGCCCGATCTTCCTGCTCCCAGGATGCCCTGCTCTCACCAGGCCCCGCCCCTCCTGCAGCGGGCGAGAGTGTCGACAGAGACGGTGAGGAGAACTGAACTACCAGCTCCTGTTCCGCTTTAGCCTAGCCGCACGAGAGGCCGGGAAGTGAGCATGTGTGTGTGTAGTTACGCTAGTCTACTGTTCCTCTCTGAGAAAGGCCAAAGAAAACGCTCAATTTCAAGACGCTGTGCATGTGCGATGGTGAACAACTGCGAGATAAATTGCTTTTCTTCTAAGTGTTAACGCTACATTTCCCCCAAAATGAACCTTCTGTTCCGTACCTAACAATCTCGGCTATCCAAAAAGTACGTATCAACAGCTCACGGTAAGAGCCTTTTCCCTGGGGACCCAGTGTAAAAACAGCGCTGCGGTCTGCATGAGCAGATTTAAGGGCTGGCCAGTTTAGCCTCTAGGTTGGACCTCTCTCTTTTGTGACACTCTGCTGTTGACCTTCAGGTCCCTCCTGCCTGACCAATCGCGGCGGAGGCGTCGCTAGCCGTGACCACGCCCACCTTCTTCACCAGCTCGATCCGGGCGGCGTTCGATTGGATCTCCTGCTCCAGGGCCGCCTGACGACGCCTCGCCGCCTCGAACCCGTCACGGGTCGCCGGGCAGCACGTCTGGGTCGCCATGGCAACGTTGTCCTTCAACCACGAGAGCGTCTTTGCAGGTGAGAGAGAGAGAGAGAGAGAGAGAGAGAGAGTGTGAGTGAGAGAATCGTATAATCAGAAAAGCAAAATTATTAAATGCATTGCCAAATTGTATGTGCTATTTTTTGTAGATTTTGTAGCATTTTACATCTTCATTACGTACATCTTCTGTCGTGTGTCAGTGTATGCTTTGGCGATGTGCACCCTTACTATGCCAATAAAGCTGATTTGAATTGAATTAAGAGAGAGAGACTGAGCGTGAGAGTGAGAGAGAGAGAGAGAGAGAGAGATGCCACATAATGTAAGCAGGACACACACACACACACACACACCAGCATGATGGAAAGATTGAGAGCGGGCACCTTGTCTGCTGACACAGTAAACTTCTGCAGCTGTGTGTGCATCTGTGGGCGGGGCTGTGCCTGTCCTGGCAGAGTGCCGGGCTTGGATTGGCTCGTTTGCTTCCTGGTGTAAAATAAGAGGCAGCACGTGGCTGTAATTTCACTGGTCTCCAGCTCAACGCGGGTCTGAACAGAGAATGAGCCGCAAGTGTCACCTGTCCCTCCCGGACCGAGGTCTGCCAGTGATGTCATCCGCGCGAACGATGCTACTTCCTGTGCCTGAGGGGGCGTGGCTTTGCGACAGCAGCTCTTCTTCCTGGGTGCCGGTCGACTTCCTGTTTCTCCCGGCGTTCCCCACACTCTGCTCACAAGAGCACAAAATGGACATCATGAGTGTGTGTGACGTGTGTGGATCATGAGTGTGTGTGACATGAGTGTGTGTGACCTTAGAGTGTTATATGAGTGTCCCACATAGGGGTGGGGGGAGTCAAACAGCGCCCCCTTGTTGTAAGTTTATTTTAGCGAGTCTCCACAGTTTCCCAACATGAATCAACACAATGTGGCCTGAATACCCAGGACTGAGTGTCGTATCTACTCTGAGTATTAAGGAAGGACTGAAATATATATTTCCTGAAGGCCAGAATAGCTCTTATAATATTTCGTGTTACTGCTGATGAGCAAAAAAAGTTCCCTCAGTTCTGATTGGCTGTTTTCTGGTTCCTGAGCTGTGTGGTGATGTCACTCCCACCCTGTCCGTCTGGCCTGTGCTTCGCCCATCTGGAGTTAATTATCACCCAAAATCAGCCAAACACCGTGTTTACACTCCTCTACCCCACACCACGCACCACCAACCGAGTCCAGAGCACTGCGCCTTGCCAGTGTGTCCCACAGACACTCACGTACACACACACAGACACACACGCACACACACAGACACTCACGTACACACACACAGACACTCACGTACACACACACAGACACACACGCACACACACACACAGACACTCACGTACACACACACAGACACACATGTACACACACACACACAGACACTCACGTACACACACACAGACACACACACGCACGTACACACACACAGACACACACACGCACACACACACAGACACACACGCACACACACACACAGACACGCACACACACACACACAGACACACACACACACACACACACACACACACACAGACACACACACACAGACACACACGCACACACACACACAGACACACACGTGCACACACACAGACACACCCAGATACGCACACAGACACACACGCACACACACGCACACACACACACAGACACACACAGACACACACGTACACACACAGACACACACAGACACACACGCACACACACACACACAGACACTCACGTGCACACACAGAGACACACGTACACACACACAGACACACGTACACACACACACACACAGACACTCACGTGCACACACAGAGACACACGTACACACACACAGACACACGTACACACACACAGACACACATGTACACACACACAGACACATACAGATATGCACACACACATGTACACCACACATACAGTAGACACACATTCACATGCACACACACACACACCAATCCACCACACACAGACACACACGTACACACACACACAGACACACATGTACACACACACAGACACACACGCACACACACACACAGACACACACGTACACACACACAGACACACACAGATACGCACACACACATGTACACCACACATACTCATACATACACACACGCGCACACACACATACAGTAGACACACAGCACATGCGCACACACACACACACACCAATCCACCACACTCATGCACGCACACACACATGTACACACACACACAGACACGCGTACACACACGTACACCACACATACTCATACATACACACATGCACCATACACACTCATTCACATGCACACACACACACACACCAATCCACCACACTCATGCACACACACACACACACACACACACACACACACGGACAGTAAAGGAGAGTGCAGTCTGGAAAGTTCAATTGGCTCTGAAAGATAGTTTGGTAATGAAGAGAGAGTTCATCTGTGGTTGCAGAATACATTAGGTTGTGGTTGGGAAAGACTGGTCTATGTTCAGTGTTTTGTATTTAACTTTATACTGTACATTTAGCCTTCATCTGATTTGGTCTTTTAATTAGTTAATGGTTTTGGTCTAATAAATTTACCCTAGTTCCAGTATCCTACAGGATATAAAACATTAATCAAAGGCAATACAGCAAAAGAGACATAACATCACTGCCTTATTCATGTATAATTATGGTCAAACAACTGTGTCCAGTTCTGTAGTACGAGTAGCTCTATGTGGTCCTGTTCTCTCCACTGACCAATAAAATAACCAACATTATTAATATTATATAAATCCAACGAGAATACACTCCTTTATTTTCCTTTTGCGTAAAGATATTATTTTAACCGTAATGTTTATTTATGAAAGCATTAGATTTGAAGTTGTAAAAGGCGTGTGTGTTTGTGCTGGCGTGCGGTGCTGCGGTGGCCGGGTGTTTTGGGGGAAGCGCGTGGACTGTGTGCGCCAGAGTAAACAGGGTTTTTACAGTCTCTCCTCCGAGCTGCGTGTGTCTCTCAGAGCTCACGGACGCTAATGAGGATGTGACACAGTCAAACACGTTTACACTTCTCTCCAGAACCCGGCCCAGCTTCCCCGAGGTGTAAAAGTCCACTCTCCTGGCACACTACGCCCCAGGGGGCTTTTCCACATGCAGCTGAGAACGTGAAATAGAGACAGGTCCTTGGGAATGTGGTTGAGAATACTGACAGCAGTACTGACCGCACCAGCACACTGAACACAGTACTGAGCACACCAGCACACTGAACACAGTACTGAATGCACCAGCACACTGAACACAGTATTGACCACACCAGCACACTGAACACAGTACTGAATGCACCAGCACACTGAACACAGTATTGACCACACCAGCACACTGAACACTGTACTGAACGCACCAGCACACTGAACACAGTACTGACCGCACCAGCACACTGAACACAGTACTGACCACATGTCCTTTTAGCCGGTTCTGCTCCTCTTTGATGTCCTTTCCCATCATCCTTTGCGTCTCAGCTCCCATGCTGCACTGCTGTTCCTTGCAGGGGGTCAGAGGGTCCTCGTCCCTCCTGGAGAAATCGGGGCTGGTGGGGGGGAGGGCAGACTTCTCATTTCTGCAGAGAAAGAACGGGGTCCTGATGAACTGCCAGTGCTGTGTGTGGCAGAACTATCTGGACAGGCACTGCTATGGACACCTAAGCACACCAGACGGGCATGACTATGGACGCCCTCAGACGATGCACAGGCATAGTTATGGACACCTTCAGACAAAGGAACAGGAGGTAATATCCACACACAAAATAACACCATTGGCAAAGGTAGAAGCATTAGATATTACATAAGGGATGATGTTTGACAAATGTCAACTCACCATGAATGTCTGATTGTATTTGCATTTTAGTCATTTGGCAGATGCTTTTAGTCCAAAGCGATTTACAAGAGCATAAGTTCCTTGTGGGCTAGGTTTCATCCTTCGATAAAATGTGGTTTTTTTACTGTATGTAATCATTAATGGAGTCATTTCCATTCATACACAATTGATCTCTTAAAAACTGAAAGGACACAGGCCCATTCAGCAAGTGATGTACTGTAGCCCCTGCTCTTGAAAGGTTCACGTCTGCACGAACGACGTAATATAACATAACGCTCCACGATGACATCAGGGCTCGACAGCTGGGCCTGGTCATTATTACCGTATGCAATTACACAGCGGCTGCCAAGAATGGTCTCCACGACGACGCTCGCGCTCCCGGCTGAGTGGAAGTTTTGCGTTCCCTTCCCGTCAGCGTTCACAGCCGGGCGCCTGGTCAGGATCGCAGGGCCCCACACGCCATGACATCACCCGATCAGACGAACGGCAGCATCCCCGGGGGGGGGGGGGGGGGTTGGGGGGGCAGCGAGACGATACGACCGTGCGTCTGACGCGGTGGGGACCCCAGGAATCCTCCGGGGGTCTACCACAGGTCTACACGAGCAGGCCACCGTTCTACTGCCGTAACCGGATAAAGGCGAACTGGAACACTGCCAGACTCGCTGACCCGCTCGTGTATGAGTGGCCCGGTCAATTAGCATTACATTACATTAATGGCATTTGGCAGACGCTCTTATCCAGAGCGACGTACAGTTTATTAGACTAAGCAGGAGACAATCCTCCCCTGGAGCAATGCAGGGTTAAGGGCCTTGCTCAGGGGCCCAACGGCTGTGCGGATCTTATTGTGTCTACACCGGGGATCGAACCACTGACCGTTACGCACTGCTCAACTCTTCCACACAGCGTGGGATGCCCTTTCACCCTGTGTGTTCTGCGCGGAAGAAGCGTGTTCCCCGTTTCTTTTCATCCGTAAAGAACAATAACAGCGCTTAATAGATCCAGGTCCTGAGCATAAACAACACCACTTGTCCTTAAGTAAAAACAGGACCTTTTTAATATAACAAAGCTGGGAAGAAATCAATGAGCCTTTTGTGGAAGGGTCAAAGCTTCCAGAAATTAAAAAATCAAACAGAAAAATCACTCCTTTTGGGATTTTGCTTAATTACATCAAATACAAAACACATCAAACAGATGAAAGCAACACTACACGCAAACTAAAAGGTCAACTAGAATGTTTTTCAGGCCACAGTGGCCACAGAAGAAGTAGCACGGCACTAATGCGCAACAGAAAGTTGTCCCTTTTCTTGCCCCTAGCCCTGCACTTTAGGAGAGGATAGGAAAAGATGAAAGGACAATAACTAAATACGGGGAAATCCTGAGAACCTGAATTAGGTAAATTAGGTCCTTGCTCCTTCAAACGTCAGTTGGAAGCCACGTAGGTTACAGACGTGGCAGGTGGGGAGAGGTGGATCCACAGATCCACAGATCAATCAGGATTTCGCGAAAAAAAAAAGGATGTGCTGATGTTAGGGGCGGCCTGTAGCGTAGTGGTTAAGGTACATGACTGGGACACACAAGGTTGGTGGTTCTTATCCCGGTGTAGCCATGATAAGATCCGCAAAGCCATTGGGCCCTTGAGCAAAGCCCTTAACCCTGCATTGCTCCAGGGGAGGATTGTCTCCTGCTTCGTCTAATCAACTGTACATCGCTCTGGCTAAGATGTAATGTAATGTTTTCTTGCTCGAAGGAAAGTTTGGGAGTTCCTAACATCTACTCCTAGCTCGTAGAAGGAACATTTAAGGGACTGGAATGTCCTTAAAGATGGCGGACCTCGATCGGGTCGGGACAGAAGCAAGGAAAGGGAGAAAAGAGGAGAGAATAAGCGATTGGGACGGGCCCGCTGTAACACGGGAGGAAACACCCACCTGACCGCCTTCTGGAGGAGGGTCCACCCTTCCTTCACCTCCCCCTGCTTCTGAAACACCCTCTCGGCCAGGGCTGGGTGGAGCTTGGACAGCTGGGATACTGTGACCTCCAGCATCTGGAAACGGGGGCAGGCAGAGTTTGGGGTTGGGAGGGTTTGGAGATGGGGAGGGCGGAGGAAATTACTCAACACATTTGGACGAGATTTATTGGCCTGGAACAAGATATACTTCATGCTCTTAAAAAACGTTAGGTCAAACATGGTTATTTTAAAGATGGAAATTAATTATTTTACACAACCACAGTGGAGATCTGTGCTGGAAGGAAACCCCAGTAGACCAAAGTCAAGTTTGGAGCAACAGCCAGTTATGCCAGACCGCAATGTCTATAACTTTTAGAGGTCATAAACTATTTTAAAATTGTTTCTTCAGTACACAGTTGTTAAAAGTTTTAAAGAGCTCATGCAGATGGGAGACTCACGCAGAGGTTGCAGGTAGAAATACTGTTAAAGATCACATTCATAAATAAGGTGTTGCTTTGTCACATATTTACATGAGCTAAAACTGAACGTAATATTTTTTTAAAGTGTGCTTTTCATATCAATATTTGTCAGGCTTAGGGTTGGCAGTCTTTGTTAGTTAGGGTTAGCACTGTCAGTTAGGGTGAGTGAGACTTATGCTCAGGGTCAGTAGTGTTTGTTAGTTAGCGTTGAGATGACAGTTAGCGTTTGAGTTAGCAGTGTCTGTAATTTTGGGCGTGTTAAGAGTGCGCAGTCCTCACCATGACTTGGCTCCCGATGTCCCGAATCTCTCGGTCCCCACTGCCCTCCCGCTCACTCCGCACCGACACGCTCTTCCTCTGAAACAGAGCCGAGCAGAGGTCGGCCGACACGTTAGAGACATCGGGCGCGTTATTTTTACATTTACATTTACATTTTAGTCATTTGGCAGACGCTTTTAATCCAAAGCGACTTACAAGTGCATAGGTTCTACCATAAGTCAGAGCATCACATCCAGAAACTAGCAAAATACACAGGAAATGCTGTTCTAAACATAGTTGTCATCAGAATCTTTATTTTTTATTTTTTATTTTCATTTTTTTTATTTTTTAGGGGGGGGGGGGGTTAGACAAGGATAGGGATATCAGAAAGGAGGGGCAGGGGAAATCAGGAGGGAGGACTAAGGTAGAGTTTGAAAATGTGGGTTTTGAGTCTGTGTCGAAATAGGGGGAGGGATTCTGCTGTTCTGACAGTGGTAGGCAAGTCATTCCACCACTGAGGAACCAGAACGGAAAACAGGCGTGAACGTGCAGCTCGACCGCCAGGTGCACGTAGAGAGGGAACCGTAAGTCGACCAGAGCTGGCAGACCGGAGTGGTCTAGCTGGGGAGTAGGGAGTGATCAGCGTTATTCCGGGAGAAATGAATCCCGGAACACATTCCTGTACGGCGCCCACGCATTGAAGATCCGAACCAGGACAGTGAGAAAGCAAACGAGACACGCTGGAACGCCGGCACTGATAAATGTGCATATTTCACTTTTACACCAGTTTGCCAGAGCTGTCTGTGGTTTTGAATGAGCATTTTACCTTCCTGGTGGGACAGATTATATATTTGACCTTGTTGCCTACGGTACTGATTATGTATTTTACCTTGTTACTGATGGCAGTGATGATGTTGTCTGCTTGCTGGTAGAAAGAGGACACCTCCAGAGCCAGCTGAAGGGTTTCATGGTAGTCCTTCAGGAGGGCCTGGACCTTCTGCCACCTGCAGTAGAGAAGAACCAGGGTCATAATCTCAGTTCCTAGCTGGAACCAGGGTCATAATTTCAGCTCCTAGCTGCAACCAGGGTCATAATTTCAGTTCCTAGCTGGAACCAGGGTTATAATTTCAGTTCCTAGCTGGAACCAGGGTCATAATTTCAGCTCCTAGCTGGAACTAGGGTCATAATTTCAGTTCCTAGCTGGAACCAGGGTTATAATTTCAGTTACAAGCTGGAACTAGGGTCATAATTTCAGTTCCTAGCTGCAACCAGGGTCATAATTTCAGTTCCGAGCTGGAACCAGGGTCATAATTTCAGCTCCTAGGTGGTTCTTTTACTACTTTTCCATGTGTTATGCAACAGAAATGGCCAGAAATTTCCAAAGTAAAACTGAAGGGATTTACAATATTTCTTATTATCGTAATAATAACACCGACTAAGCTACAGTATCAGTGTTATAGGATCAGAGATCTGTTGCCAGGTGAAACCAGTGAAGGTGGCTAATATGTAGTGTTATGATTGGATAAGGAGACAGTAAGCAGCGCTGTGATTGGTGTACATTTTGTTGATGTGTTTTCTCCGGGCGGAGATGTTCTTCCCCTCGGTCTTCCCCTGCTTCTCCAGCTTCAGGGCCAGGTGGTTGATCTCCTCGTGAAGGGAGCGATAGAGCTGCTCGTCCTGCGTGTGTTACAAAAATAACAATAAGTTATTTCACTGAAGCTTTTATTGATAGTGACTTACAGTTGATTAGATTATCCATCCATCCATTATCTGAACCCGTTTATCCCGAATAGGGTCGCAGCGGGGGCTGGAGCCTATCCCAGCATACATTGGGCGAAAGGCAGGAATACACCCTGGACAGGTTGCCAGTCCATCGCAGGGCACACACACCATTCACTCACACACTCATACACTCATACCCACGGGAAATTTTGACTCTCCAATCAGCCTAACCTGCATGTCTTTGAACTGTGGGAGGGAACCGGAGTACCCGAAGGAAACCCACGCAGACACGGGGAGAACATGCAAACTCCTCACAGAGAGGCCCCGGCCGACGGGGATTCAAACCCAGGACCTCCGTGCTGTGAGGCGGCACTGCACCCCCCCCACTGCACCATCTGTGCCGAATGATTAGATTATGCTGGGGATGTGCAGTTAAGGACCTTGCTCAACAGCTGTGTGGATCACACCTTCTGGGTCCCAGTCAAGCACCTTAGACACGAGGCTGCAGGCTACGCTGGCAGAATGCTGTGTGTATTACAGTCACACTGTATGTGCGCGTTGGAATGACACTGTAAATGATTTGGAGCAACGGTGTGTGTGTTTTGGGTTAACACTGTATGTGTGTGTTTGAGTAATGATGTGTGTATTGGAGAATGGTGTGTGTGTTGGAGTAACGCTGTATGCATTGGAGTAACACTGTGTATGTTGGAGTAACGGTGTGTGTGTTTTGGGGTAACACTATCCGTATACACTCTGACCTAAAGCGTTGGGGTGACTCTGTGTGTATGTTGGGGCTACACTGTGTCTGCTGTGGTCTAAATGCTCTGGAATAGATGATGTCATAAGAGAGGGTCCCTGAAGCAGCCATTACACACAGCACAAAGCCTCCTCTTCCTAAAACAACATGTTTGCCGTGCAATGACACTGACTCCAAGGGACACAAACCCAAACTGATGAACAACAGATTCGATATCTGGTTATGATCTCAGCTTTTTATCTTCATAGATCTTTGATCTTAGTTTTCTCATATTTTAAACATGCTGCTGTATACTATCACCATCTGTCACAGCACTCAAAAATATGCAACAGTTTGAAAATGTGTATCAGATTTGTTGGCAAGGCCTAAGCAGGCCTGTGTATTTATTGATCGTGTTTGAAACCAGACAGAGAGTAATGGCAAGGCTGGGCACAGCACACACTATGGGTATGTCCCAATAATCGAAAAATCCTCCTTTCCTCATCTCCTCCCCCGTACTTCTAGACGGGAGGAGGAGAAAAAAGGGGGATCCATCCAAAAGGGGACGCCATTTCACATCACTTCCTGTCACAGTGTCCCTGAGCAAGACATCCCAACACCAAATTGCTCCCAACGAGCTTGCTGCACGGCAAGGTACCAATCTCACCTGTTTCAGATCCAGGATCCTCCTCGTGAGCTGCATCCTGTCGATGTTTTCTCCCTGCAGTTTAGCCAGACACTCCTCCTCTTCCTGCTGACAGGTATAAAGCAGGGTCCACAAAGATGCACTGTGTGTAATGTGTACACCTAGATGGGAGGGTTCCCATGCACTGCAGAAAAGTCTGTCTTAAGTTTTTTAGTCTTGTAATGAGACTTAAAATCCAATTTTGTTCCTCTCAAGTAGAAAATATTAGCTTGCTTTAAGTTACTTGTTTGCTTGACAAGTGAAATATTCTTACCCCATTAGCAAATCTGGAAATGAGTCAAAGAAACTCACGCCAGTGGCAATATTTTTGTCTTCGTATTTAATAAATGTAAAAAAAGATTTTAAGTGGAAATATAAGACTTAAGTACTTGTTGAGATTGTGTTATTTTTTTGGCTTGTGCAGTGTGCAGCAGAAAAGAGTTCCCCTGCCACAGGACAGGGGCTGTGTTCGAACCCTACTACGACTCCTACTACTATTTAAATAAAAATCAGCCTGAAGTTTAGCAGGAGTATTTAGTAGGAGTAGTGTGCGAGTATGCGAACACGGCCCGGCTCTTACCTTCTCTTTAATCCAGGCCTCCAGCCTGTCCACCTTCCTGTTGAACTCCTGCATGTTCCTGGCTCCGCCCGCCACCTTTGATTGGCCGGCGGCGGCCTGCTTCAGAGCTTGCCATTGGTCCCTGAGCTGGCCCAGCTGCTTCCTGACCTGGTCAGCGGCAGGGTTGGGCCTGCACAGCAGCTGCTCCCCCATCTGTGAACACAGGAAGTGCATACTAGCATACTACTCCTACTAAATCTCGGGCTGATTTCCATTGAAATGTAGTACACGTAGTATGTTAAGTATGCGGTTTTGAACACAGCCTGACTGCTTGACGAGTAGGATGCTAGCCAGGCTGCGAGGGAGCAACCTGGATAATTAGCCGGCAGTGTCATGAGCAACTTTATTTTCAACTTACTGACTGCAAGTTCACAAATGTGATAAGAGTGTTTTTAACTGAGGGGATTTGTTACTCCAGTAGAAGTGCACAGTTAGTGTCTTTCATGTAATCATACTCTTCACTCAGAGCCAAAGGAGAGAAGATTTACACTTTAAGTGGTTATTATTTATTCATTTTAAGTAACCATCCCCAATATGTTCCAGGTGATTTAACTGGAATGGCCGAAGAAGGTGTCTCCCGGTTGCCATGCCATGCACAGCCCCTGCAGTCACAGGAACATCCGGTAAGACTGAAACAACCAAACCATCCTAACGCTCTGACACAATGTTTTCCATGCTCATGTTTGTGTGGTAAGTTTTATTGCGGACCACTCCTGGTGTTCCCCGCTGTTTCTGGGCTGGTCGCCCTGGTTCGCTGGGGGAACGGTGCCGGTCGGCGTGCGGCGTACTCGCCTGGTTGAGCTGAATCAGGGTGTTCTCAAAGTCCCTGAGGTCTCTCTGCAGGCTGTGAGACAGCCCGTCCTGTAGGGGGCGACGCTGCGTGTCTCTCAGCTCCTGCTGCTTCACCTTCATCCACTGCTCGGCCTGTCAGGGGCAGAGACTGACTGTTACCACGGTGAGCTAGGGGCACCATTTTACCGTTATTACGGTGATCTAGAAACACATTCTTACTGTTACCGCGGTGACCTAGGAACATCGTCTTACTGTCACCAAGGTGACCTACTCTGCTATAAAATCCAGGTATGACCAGCTTGAAATGGCCAGCTACCAGCCTGAGCTGGTCAAACCATGTTGAGTATAGAGCTGGTCTGAACTAGCCACTTAAACATGACATAATTGGTTTGAGTAGTATATATTTTATATATGTATAAAACACGGAAACTGTACTGTCCGTTTATTCATTCTTTCATTCATTATCCTAACCCGCTTATCCTGAACAGGGTTGCAGGGGGGCTGGAGCCTATCCCAGCATACATTGGGCGAAAGGCAGGAATACACCCTGGACAGGTCACCAGTCCATCACAGGGCACACACACCTTTCACTCACACACTCATACCTACAGGCAATTTAGACTCTCCAATCAGCCTAACCTGCATGTCTTTGGACTGTGGGAGGAAACCGGAGTACCCAGAGGAAACCCACGCAGACACGGGGAGAACATGCAAACTGCGCACAGAGAGGCCCCCGGCCGACCGAGATTCGAACTCAGGACCTCCTTGCTGTGAGGCGGCCGTCCTTTTAGACAACCACAATTTCATAACTGCCAGTCCGCATATTTAAAAATGAGCACTAGGCCCTGAACTGGGAGGAAAAAACTGATGTGTGATTTAGATGTGGTTTGGGTGTGGAAATGTACATTGAGGGGGGCCACACATTGAGTTCCACTAGGGGCCCTTGGCTGGGGCCCCTGCCTGTGCCAGAGCAGTCATGAGGTCAGGGAACTTTCCTCTCCTTCCCTGTGTCAGCCGAGCTGTGGAAACACTCCGTTACCTAAACAGTTTTCTGAAAGGTTTGCGAGAGTCTGTTCAAGGTTAAACACACAGCAGCTCGCCTGGAACGCGTGGTTGCGTCATCTTTTCCCGGTCCCCCCGGAGGCCAGCAGACAGGCCGCACAGAGCATCTTTCTGGCCTTCTTTAAATGCTTTGCATGCGGCAATACTGTAAAGATGTCATCTTATTTGTGTGGCTTTTTTTGGCAGGGTTTTTTTGTACCATTTATTCAGCACCCACTACAAACTGCAGTGAGTATTTAACACACTTGTGGCCTACACAGCAGCATGCCTAAAGTATACAACAGTACATTTATAAGATGTAAATAAAGAAATAAGTAAACTGTAAATGTGGTATGATACTGTATTATGAATTACATGTAGATCGAAAGCAGGATTTATCTGAAAGCACAAAGTGTCATTTAGACTGCATACAAATTATTGTTAAAAGGGAAAATATAGAGTCCCTGTTTGGCCCCTGACACTGAATGATGCATGAAGCGTTAAGGGCCAGTGTCTGTGGCCCCTGGTAATGAATGAAGTCTTAGGGGCCAGGGTTTTTTTTGGCCCCTGGTAGTGAACGATACTGAATGATAACGAATGAAGTTTTAAGGGCCAGTGTATGTGGCCCCTCGTAATGAACGATACTGAACGGTAATAAATGGAGTGTTACGAGCATTACAGAGCCTTTCTGCTGGCCTGTCCCGTGCGCATTATCCTGCCTGCGCTGTTTTGTCCTGTTGGACTGATTCTCTCTCCGCGCGTCCCAGCTGTGAGACGTAACGGGCTCAGAGAAACGCCTCACCCAGAACAGTTCCTGGACTGCCCGAGCAGATAAGACCTGCAGTTCGAGCCACACACGCCGCTCCACACAACAATTTGGCAAAAACACGCTGGCCCTTTCCTGAAACTGAAACATGATGTCATTTATTTTCTTCCGAGTTATTAACTTTAATAGCTCTCACGGGCAATGAGGCATTTCTGATTGGGGAAAAAAATAATAATAAAAGTGCAAATAAATAAACAGTCCTGCCCCATTGTCTCACGACAGCTCTAGGAATATGGCGTCTGGTTATGGCATTAGACAGGAAGTCACAAATGGCTGTGTTGCTTCCTGTATGATGGCCTAAAAACAAGGTGTTCATGATAAAGTGTCGACAGATTACAGAAAATCTGACATAGAGTAACAGCATACAATAGCCTTGGTAGCTGTCCTCTCTTCTGTGTAATCCATAAAACTTAAAAAAGAACTGGCTGTTTTCTCAGGATTGATCACAATCAGGTTTCAGAAAGGCTTCAGTATTTCTTGTTCGAGGTGCTGCTCTGCTGTGATTGGCTTGCACAGCTTCCTGGTTAGATGTGATTGGGTAATTTATTATATGCACATCCACACCATCGCATGATGTACACAGAGATCATTTAAAATTCCGTTCTTTAAGCATTGTTGACGGTATAAAAATACGCGATCTGATTGGCCCTTGGAGTTGTCCGTCATTACCTGCAGGAGCTCCCTATCAAATAGGGCGTTTCGCTGAGTGAAGGAGCAGTCATTGGTGGGAGGGGCCTCTGGATGTCCATATGGCAGGCCTTCCCTCTTAGCTGGCTCCTGATTGGGTGACAGGGCCCTCATCACAGGAATCTGTACCAATATAGAAACCAATTATTGAGTGGGACAATGTCATAGTACATAATACATTGTATATAGCAATGGCGAGAGCAGTTTATTCAGCCCGGCAATGCTTGCCTTTTCATACCACTAAAGTGTACCTACTGCTTAGTTTGCCTAAAAGGTAAATATTGTCTAGCCTGGTCTTGAAAATGGTCAGTTGGTCTGCCTCCACTACATGTCATCGGTAAGCTATTCCACACAGTGATCGCTCTCTCTAAACACTTCCTAATATCTGTGGGGAATTTATCCTTCGCCAATTTCCATTTATGCGCCCTCGTTCTGCTAGCCGAAGTCACCCTGAATAATCGGCTGTACGTATATAGTTTACAGTGCATAGTTCGCATTTCAGTTGCATGAATTGCGCTGTGTGGGTGGAAGAAAGCAGCGGGGTGGGTAATCATGTTGACTGGATTAATTTTGAAAGAATAAAGATGTGCTGCAGCTGCTTGAGGCCCGCGGTGATCTGCGTTTGGTTTCCCCGTCCTCGAAGAGGTGAGAAGAGCGATGTTCTGTTTTCCCCCGAGCTGCGTTACACGGCAGTTACTGGTGACGCACTCGCCCAGGCATTTCAGAGTGGGGGGATGTCTTCAAAACGCGCAGGGCAAAAAAAAAAAAAAAGAAGCATTCGGCCGACTGATATTTCTAAACAAGCAGAATGTCTGTTTGATATGAACCGTTGCAGATATGTAAAAATCCATGAAGAAAACATTTGTTATAGAGGCGAAAAAAGGAAAGCGTTTGAAAAGCTATTTAATTGCAATCGGTTTTACAGCGCAGAGCTTAGCCGTGAGAGTGTTTCTGGCTGAATCTCTTGATCACATCTGCATCTGCATGCTTGTACGTATTTAGTTGCTGCCACTTGATTAGCTGATTAAATGTTTGCATATATTAACTGGTGTACAGGTATGCCTCACAAGGTGCTCCCTGAGTGCAGGACAGGTTAAGAGGACATACCGCTAATTCATTCAGTAAAGATGCACTTTTTGCTCTGAGCCTTCTCATGGGGTGTGAATGTACCGACTACTCGTCCATCCATCCATCCATCCATTATCTTAACCTGCTTATCCTGAATAGGGTTGCAGGGGGGCTGGAGCCTATCCCAGCATACAAAGGCAGGAATACACCCTGGACAGGTCGCCAGTCCATCGCAGGGCACACACACACCATTCACTCATACACTCAAACCTATGGGTAATTTAGACTGTCCAATCAGCCTAACCTGCATGTCTTTGGACTGTGGGAGGAAACTGGAGTACCCGGAGGAAACCCACGCAGACACGGGGAGGACATGCGAACTCCACACAGAGAGGCCCCGGCCAACGGGGATTTCGAACCCAGGACCTCCTTGCTGTGAGGCGGCACCCATCCCCCTCCCCCCAACTGCACCATCCGTGCCGCCTCCGACTACTCATGTGAACTTCTAATCACAGTTTAGCTGTTAAAGTATGTTTACACAACTGACTGCCATTTTAGACGCATCAGTCCATGGGGTGACATGGCTCAGGCAGTAAGAGCAGTCGTCTGGCAGTCGGAGGGTTGCCGGTTCGATCCCCCGCCCAGGCTGTTTCGAGGTGTCCCTGAGCAAGACACCTAACCCCTAAATGCTCCTGATGAGCTGGTTGGTGCCTTGCATGGTTGCCAATCTCCGTCGGTGTGTGAGTGTGTGTATGAATGGGTGAATGAGAAGCATTAATTGTACAGCGCTTTGGATAAAGGCGCTATATAAATGCCAACCATTTACCACCTCTCATCCAGCTGCCAGCACTGTATGGTGCTAATGGGGCAGTAGAATGTCTTTTTGCCCTTTTACTTCAGAAAGCATCTGGGTAGAGCAGAACCTCTCCATAGGTCAGTTCATACCCTGCTGAAAAAAACAGCTCAAGCTAGGCTTTGAATCAGCTGGTAGCTGGTTGATCAGTTCAGACCAGCTCCATACTCAACATGGTTTGACCAGCTCAAGCTATGTTTTTGAAACAGCTGATAGCTGGTATTTAATCAGCTGCTCATAGCGGGATTTTACACCACGGTATGCTTGTATTCACTGCGAGAGTGTGAGACTAGGACTGGGACCCAGTGAAACACTCACCCCCCCCCTCCCCAAACGTACATTTGTCCTCAGGATGACTTCAGCAGCCAGCCGAAATAAGGAAGGCAGGCGGCGGGACTGTGAGCCGGGGGTTAATGTGAACTTGGCAGGGCACAACATGTAAACATATTTCCTCATGTTTATAAAACGCCAGTATTTTTCCAGCCCCTTCTCTTAGGAGCTCGCTCTGAGCGACAGTCCTGGCCTTCCCACAATCCCGTTCTGTCCAGTCCTGTTTCCCCCCAACTTGCCCTTTGACCCCCCTGATTTCCACATGGAGGGAACATGTCTCTCCCCCGAAGTGGCACTTAGTTAGGCTTGATTTTGGACTGACGTCAGCTCAAGGTTTTGGCCTACACAATGGGGATTTCGGTTGTAAGTTCGTATGAAAAGCCTGCGTCAGCCACGTAAATAATGCGTTTAAAAATTCACTTTAAAACTGGTTAACAGGTGGTCAAGCCACAGACTAGCAGGATCAAAGGACGGCCAATCCGTCCCATATGAACCCGAAACCGTAAGAAACTATGTCACTGTTTTTATTCGATGTTCAAGACTTAAAATAATTGGTCGTTTAGGTTTGGCAGCCACATCACATGACATCACATCCTAAACTCCACAGGACTATTACATGCAGAGCTGGCTATAACAAAAAAACCAAAAACATTTTAATATGAATCACAGCAACAAAAAAAAAATAATAATAATAATAAATCTCCTGCCAAACAAAGGGAGACAAAACAAACAGGTCATCATTTTTGAGTATATATAATGAGCATAGGTGGAACATGGAGGAAGAAGAGGAACAAGGATAACTTTTCTTGTTGTTACGGTTACTTCAGACATTTAATCTATGCAACTAGCCCTCCTAAATAACTGTTGCTATAAAAATAATCACTGCAGCACTAATTTCAAAATATTAATTTGATTTACCTGGTGATTGTATTTAGCTGCCACACAGGCCAGAGACTGGACTGGATTTGAGAGCTCACTGAGCCTTTACTCTGTACAGGTGTGATGGAGAATGTTTTTGTAATATTACCTGAAAGGCTGGATTGGTCCTGGTGCCGGTCCCACCGGACCCTTCCTCCAGAACCCCCTGTCTCACCACACACCCGCCTTTCCTGAGCAAAACCTGCCGTGGAAAAACCGGCAACCTTTCAAATGCATGTTTTTATCCGAGGAAAAGCTACCCACCACTATGGGCGATGGAACAGTGGCTATTATATCTTAGTAGGTCGACAACATTACTATTTACTCATATTTTTCATTGACCTAAAAAATCGGTTTTGGGTCAAATGCGCTTTTGTTGATGTTAACAGTCAATGAAGTGGAATCTGTTTGAAAACTTTATTATCTGAAAAAGCTGATCGTCAGTGTTAAAGCACTTCCCATGCAGTACACTGTATTGCCTTAACAAGAACGTTTCCTGTGGCTATCCTTTTCCTAATTGTCTCCTAGACTGTGAAAATCAAAGGTAATTTATAATTGTATGTAGTTAATTTACAGTGAATGATAGTACTGCACACATAACATATTATTCACTGGAACGCATTGCATTGCGCATAATCAGTTTATCAATGTTGACGACAGACGCTCTGAGGATGATGCAAGCTATTATAACCATTCACACATTAAGGCCCTAAACTGACACGGTTTCATCATCGCGTTGTGTAATCGCGTGTTTGAAATGCTGGAGTGTCTTGTCGCCGAATGATCTCATCGTCCTGTGTGAAACTCTGCCAGATAATCCGCGAATTCTTTTTTGTTCGGTCATTGGAACAGGCGCGCTCGATTCCCGTTGATTTTGGTGAAACTGAAAATGCGAAGTGTAAATGAGATGTTTGTCAGTGGAGAAGGCAGACGTTTATTATTCGTGACATGCAGCCTGTTTTAATCGCTGACCAATTCAATCGGCGAGCGCAACGGCGAAGTACTCGAAAGAGACTGCATTTTCTCAGGAGTGCGTAATAGCAAAGAAACGTTATCCTAGCGTTATCTGTGTATCCAGTAGACTCTGCATGAGGGCTCAAAAAAAATGAAATAAATCCTCACCCCAAAAAAATGCAACCACCTAGAACTTTGTGTGCGTGCTCCCTTCGCCTGTCGCATGTAGCTGTCCTCCCCAGATTTAATCTGTTCCTCCAGCTCCTTGTCTAAACTATTGTTTCCACCAAGAACTGTTATACAACCTGCAACTCTACCTACACAGTGCTGCGGGTATTTTGAGGGAAATAAACACATATATGTATATTTTTTTAAATATAGGTGCATGACAATGCAATCGTGCAGTATTTATTTTTAATATCTATTGGCATGTGGGAAAAGGTCCTTTTTTCCTCGTTGGGACAGGACACATTCTGAGATTTGCAGTCAAGCAGTAGGCAACTAACGCCATCGCAATAAACTCACAAAACAGTAAAACTCTACCTTAATGATTGACATATTTTTTTGAATAATAATGATTATTTTCACCAGGTAGCTTCTCTTGGTATTGATATTTCCTCTAATCCTCTAATGGTTGCCAAGAACACAGTGCATGTACAGTAAGGTAAATCGGAACAAATAAAATATTGTTCGATATTATATTTAGTTTATCTGTGTCTAAAAGTTTACTCTGCCTTGCCTGCGACAACACAGCTAAATAAAATAGTCATATAAAGGAAACGGAAGGAATTATCCCATACCTTAAAATGAGGACTGGGCTTGTTCTCACAGCTCACGCCAATGATCCTGGGCAGGGGTGAGGAGGGGATGTTGTTGTTGTTGTTGTTGATGTTTTCGGATTTGGGGGCCCCGCAGTTCTCGGGCTGTCCGTCTCCGGGGGGCTCAGCATTCCCGGAGATGCTGATTTTCCGGATGGCTCGGGAGGAGGTGGAGAGGCACGCGGCGTTCCCGGTCGGATGGTCCTCCTCCGCCTCCACGCGCTGCCTCTCCAAGCGGCTCACCTGCGCCGCCACAGGTGAGTGGGCCCCGCCCAGGTACAGCGACACCTGCTCGCTCAGGCTGGGCTCCAGGTCCCGGCTCGGGGCCAAACTCTCCGCGAAATGGCCAAACTTGGGCCCCGTGGGTGCGGACAGCTTAGTGCTGATGGTGAAGGGCTGGATCTTCCGCAAGATGCTGTCTGCCATGGTCCAGAAGCTTGCACAGCTTGCTTTCAAAGTATTACAAATTATATTCAAAAAAGAGTCTGCAGTCTCCCTCTCCCTCCCTCTCTCTCTCTCTCTCTCTCTCTCTCTCTCTCTCTCTCTCTCCCTCTCTCTCTCTCTCTCTCTCTCTCTCGCTCTCTCTCTCTCTCCTCTCCTGTGCTCTCAGAGTCCAGTGCTGGAGATATTAAGATGAAAAAAAGTCTTTTTAAAGTGTTCTTGTTGTCTCCGCTCAGTTGTCGGCCTTCTTGTGCAGGTTGAGCAGGCAGAGCACGCAGGACAGCACGGCCTCGCGGGCCTCCCTGGAGCGCACGCGCTCCCAGACGTGCCTCAGCAGCGCGCCCAGCCGCGCGGCCGCCAGCGACAGGCCCCCGCGCAGCAACCGAGCCGCCGCCGCCGCCAACCTGCTCCCCAGCAGCCGGACCAGCAGCGCACGCAGCACGAGGAGCACTGCGGGCATGCTGCCGCGCGCGCGGGGGAGGGAGCGCTCCCGGAGAACACGCGCGGGAGGGGAGGGAGGGGAGGGAGGGCTCCTGGAGACCGCCGCGCGCGGGAGGGAGGGAGGTCTGAGCGCAGCGGAGCCTCAGAGCGTGTGCTGACTCAAGCGAAAGACTCTCGGATAAGATGCTCAACTTTTAGGAAAGACTCGCTGATAAGCAGATAAGATGCTCAACTTTCAGAAAAGACTCGCTGATAAGCAGATAAGATGCTCAACTTTCAGAAAAGACTCGCTGATAAGCAGATAAGATGCTCAACCTTCAGAAAAGACTCGCTGATAAGCAGATAAGATGCTCAACTTTCAGAAAAGACTCACAGATAAAATGCCCAGCTCTCAGAAAATATTCTCAGATAAGTTGCTCAACTTTCAGAAAAGACTCACAGATAAAAAGCCCAACTCTCAGAAAATATTCTCAGATAAGTTGCTCAACTTTCAGAAAAGACTCGCTGATAAGCAGATAAGTTGCTCAACTTTCAGAAAAGACTCTCAGATAAGCAAATAAGATACTCAACTCTCAGAAAAGACTCAGATAAAATGCTCAACTCTCAGAAAATACTCAGATAAGACGCTGAAATTTCAGAAAAGACTTTCAGATAAAATGCTAAACTCTCAGAAAAGACTCTCAGATAAGTTGCTCAACTTTAAGAAAAGACTCTCAGATAAGACTCAGATAAGATGCTCAACTCTCACAAAAATGCTCAATGTGCAGAAAAAACTCAGATAATCAGACAAGATGCTCAATGCTCACACCTCTGTGACTCCAATGCCTCGTTCACTCAAAAATATGTACACCAAGAGCAAATAAAAAATAAATCCAGGATTTATCTTGTGTCTTCATAGTAGGAGTAGGAGAATTCACAGCAGGCGAAGAAGAACAATGTTTTGAAAAAAAATTCTCATGAAACTCCTTAATAAAAGTGAAAGTTTGAAAAATGAAGTGAAAGGGTGAGGACTCCAGAAGCACGTGTTTGTTAAAGGGCTGCAGCAGGAGAGAGTGACAGAGAGAGGCATGTTTTTGTCTGGCTCAGGAATGGGGAGGCTGTTGGAACAGCAGCTGTTCCGGCCCTGCAGCTGTGAAACAGTGGAGCCCTTTCTCTCCTGCTACTTTTAGAGACACGGCCTGCAGAGACAACTGTTCCCCCCAGCTCTACCCCCCACACCCCCCAGCTCGACCCCCCACACCCCCAGCTCTGCCCCCCACACCCTCACACACTTGTGCTGAATCTCGCTGAAGTGTTGTGATGGGAAGGGTGGTGGTGGTGGTGGGGGGGGGGGGGGGGGACATAGGGGAAACATTTCCTAAAAAAGTAAAACTGGTTTCCACAAAGCCACCGCCCCCTGCCCCAACACCTGCCCCCTCTCTGTGTGTCCACTCCTGGGCTGCGACCTCATCTAATGACACTATTTTTAACCCCTGCAGTTACGTACTGAATAAGCACATTTTAGCGCTTCATGTTTTAAAACCTCTGATTTTATTTACTTATTAACTCATATTAACTTATGTGTATTTTGTGGCTGGGTATTAGAGACACTGCATCTACTGGGTTCATAGTAATACTAATGGGTTCATAGTAATACTACTGGGTTCATAGTAATACTACTGGGTTCATAGTAATACTATTGGGTTCATAGTAATACTAATGGGTTCATAGTAATACTAGTGGGTTCATAGTAATACTAGTGGGTTCATAGTAATACTACTGGGTTCATAGTAATACTAATGGGTTCATAGTAATACTACTGGGTTCATAGTAATACTAATGGGTTCAGAGTAATACTACTGGGTTCATAGTAATACTAATGGGTTCAGAGTAATAGTACTGGGTTGATAGTAACACTACTGGGTTCATAATAATACTACTGGGTTCATAGTAATACTAGTGGGTTCATAGTATTTAAAAAGGTCTGGGAAGAGTTTCAAAGTGTTGCACTTCGACGTGAGGTGGGTGTGTGAAAATGAGTGTGTGTACATGTGTGTGTACACGTCAACGTGCACGTTCCTGTGTCAACACGTGTGCATGTGCGTGTACCTGTGTGCACATCAACGTGCACGTTCCTGTGTGTTCACGTGTGCATGTGCGTGTACCTGTGTGCACGTCAACGTGCACGTTCCTGTGTGTTCACGTGTGCATGTGTGGGTATAAAGAGCTTGGTTATGCCAGAGATAATTATCGATGGTCAAGCGTGTCCCAGTTTAACTCCTCACTGTCTGTGTCATCAATCTCCTCATGTTCTGTGAATAACAGTGTTCCAGTAAAAAACCCATGACCCTCACTGTACAAACATAAGCTGAGCTACCATATCTCCTGATGCCTAGTGTCCGTCATTGGAGCTGAAGAACGGAGGGAAAGGGCCTGGAAACCTGAGGTAATTGGGGCTGTAAATCAACATTACTGAACACGGCAGACATTAGGATCTTCCTAATAGGACACGGATTAATGGACTGTAGTTATCTCGAGCTAAAGTAGAGTTAAGGATTCATACTGTATAGTACTGTAGCTGTGATTACATGCTTGAACCTGGGTTCTGGAATGAAGACAATGACAAAAGGTTTTACAGCAAACCAGCTTCGACTGAATAAACACTGGCAAAATGTGCCATTAACGTTTAGATAGGAGTGTGTACGCAGTGTCATCTAAGCTCTGATGAGACAATTAAACTGCAAAGTGTTACGCAATCACAGCCCTTTTATTTGTATATGTAACAGAAAAGTAAGAAATCTTTTCTTGCTCATGTAATGAAGACCATGCCCAGCAGACAGACAGGCCCAGGTTTTTGAAGTTTGGTGGTGCTGCAGATTCAAACCATGTGTCGTCTCCAGGGATGTTGGTTTGAGCCACTGTAACATACCCCATATGTGCCCGGTCACAGTGTGCTGTGCATATGCAGGCCTGCTCCCCTTTAGGGCCGACTGCAGTGCATGCGCACTGAGGTCCTCTGAAACCCCAGCCTGGCAAAGCCACACTGGACTGGGTACTCTTAAACCCCAGCCACACTGAAGTCCTTTTAAACTCCAGCCTGGCCCAGCCATACTGGACTGGGTACTCTTAAACCCCAGCCACACTGAAGTCCTCTTAAACTCCAGCCTGGCCCAGCCACACTGGACTGGGTACTCTTAAACCCCAGCCACACTGAAGTCCTCTTAAACTCCAGCCTGGCTCAGCCACACTCAAGTGGGTCCTCTTAAACCCCAGTCTGGCTCGGCCACACTGAATTCCTTTAAACCCCAGTCTGGCTCAGCCACACTGAAGTCCTTCAAACCCCAGCCTAGCCCAGCCACACTGGAGTTGATTCTCTTAAATCCAGCCATGGATCATGTGATTAGCACATTGGTGAGGAGGAATTGTTTTTCCTTCAGAATGTTGTGTAATTAGTATTTCTACACAAGATGACATATTGAGTTTTTCCATTTGTTCGGTTTATATTTCTTGTTAAAAGCTGTGGATGTTTGGAGCTAGGAACAGATTTTGTAAATGACACAGAGTGTTGCTTTAGCATTATGTACCTGCATAGCATTTCTTTAGCTAAGCTAGGCAGCCTTTGACCCATCTCCTACTTCTGTATTAGCATGGTCTGTATTAGTTCTGTATTAGCATCTAGGGTGGCCTGTAGTATAGTGGTTAAGGTAAATGACTGGGACACGCAAGGTCGGTGGTTCAATCCCCGGTGTAGCCACAATAAGATCTGCACAGCCGTTGGGCCCTTGAGCAAGGCCCTTAACCCTGCATTGCTCCAGGGGAGGACTGTCTCCTGCTTAGTCTAATCAACTCTATGTCACTCTGGATAAGAGCGTCTGCCAAATGCCAATAATGTAATGTAATGTAATGTAATGCATAGTGTTGATTTAGCATTATGTACCTGCATAGTGTTGCTTTAGCATTATGTACCTGCATAGCATCTCTTTAGCTAAGCTATGCAGCCTTTGACCCATCTCCTGCTTCTGTATTAGCATGTGCAGCGATTTCCCTTCTCCCTCTGTACCCTGAGGCTCCGTGAACACGTTATCCACCTGATCCACTAGAGGAATGTTTAGTGTTAGCCCAAATGGAGAGATTCCCGTGACAGTGTTGTGATCAACCGCTGTGCTGTGGAAACTTCTGTTCTTACTGCAGCTTCAAGAAGACCAGTGTTTAGATGCTCAGGTTCAAAGATATAATTTTCCAGTTGTTTAAATAAATAATTGAAATTTGAACTTTCTGCTTATGCAGTAAAATCTACTTATATACAGTAGACGTAGAGAAATCAGTATGTGCATAAGCATATGACACCACATAAGCCGTGTGTTTCTGGCTGCAGTGGGTATTACGTCTTCGTGTTAGTGTAGTCGTGTTTGCACAGCGTGTGCAGAATGCTGAGGAGCTGGAGTGGAGCGCATACCATAGAGATGAGCTCTGCACACCTGTAGAGACAGAGAGAGAGAAACATGGGACCTGAAACTCTGTGTCACGAGGAGAGATGCATATGAATGTCCAGGAAATGTAATTATGGAGGAAGACACTGTGCATCTCTGTGAAAGCTCACTCAATGAGTGTTGAGAATTTTTGCATAAATCATAATCATAAATTTCTGTATTGGTTTAATATCCCAATAATGTAATGGGTATATGTGACTCAAGCTAACAGTTTCGCAGATGCTAATAAGCAAACAGAATAAGGGTTAAACCTGGGGCAGCTTGTAGACTTGTGGCTAAGGTACATGACTGGGGTCCAGAAGGTTGGTGGTGCAAACCTGGGTGTCGCCACAATAAGATCCGCACAGCCGTTGGGCCCTTGAGCAAGGCCCTTAACCCTGCATTGTCCCCTGCTTTGTCTGATCTACTTTTAGTCCCTTTAGATAAAAGCATCAGCTACATAACAGATTATTAACCGCAGAGACCGCAATCAAACACACAGCCTCTTGGTCCTCTCACATGTTCTGGATGTTTTGCTGGTCTTTAAAAATAGGGCCT
>NC_083777.1:29362883-29367883 GCF_963514075.1 Conger conger | reverse complement strand
AGGTATTTATGGTTTGATTAATGAATTTATATTTATGTAATTTTATCTGTTCTAGTCTGTTCAAGGACTCCCCTCTGACACGACCTGATGATGGTAAAATTGAGTTTGGGAGACCCCTAGTGGATAGTCAGTAAAACTTCAACCTGGTCCTTTTGTTTTCAGAGGAACAAACAGCTGCTTCTGAAGTCTACTTGTGCTGTAATTTGTCTGTGACTCTGAAGGGCACACTTACTCCAGGTAAGGTCTGAATAAATGATAATTTTAGAGGAGAATCTGTCTGATCACAGTGCTGTCTTCACACCTGTGCTTCCAAGCAAACACGCTGTGTGAAACAAACATTTAAAACAACAGCAGTTTAGAGAAGTTTGGAACTCATGGGGACTTGTGTGTCTTTTGGGATTATATTCCCTCCCCAATGGAATTACCGTGTTTTAATCACTGTTTCGTTACTCTTGTTTGTGCTGTAAGTCACTCCCAGAGAATCTTACAAATACCAGGTGAGTAAAACATTAGCAGTATAGAACTGGCAGTAGCTCCCAAAGTCTCAAACAAACTTTACAGGTTTTGCTGCACTGTTGATGGAGGTCCTCCAGCCCTGAGCTTCCCTGGCTCTGAATGAGCAGTTATCCCTGGTGTAAAATGCAGCTATGACCAACGACTGGCTGTTTCAAAACATAGCTTGAGCTGGGTTTTTTTTTACGGAGGAAAGAAATGTCTGGGTGGGATCTGCGTTCAGTTCCTGAATCATCCAGCAGAGGGCAGCGCTAACACTCCGTGAAGTTTCTGCGGCTCCATGCGACAGATTGATCCTGCTGTGTTCATGATGTCTGGCTGCCTGTTGTTTCCTCATACAGGAGAGAGAGAACGAAAACCCCCGCAGTCTCTCTGCATTAAAAAAATAAAATAAAAATCGAATAAAATATTAGGAAATTAACATTTTCTCTACGGGTGGCCTAAAATTTCCCTCGGGATGAATAATGTATCTATCTATCTATCTATCTATCTATCTATCTAGTGTAGTGGTTAAGGTACATGACTGGGACCCGCAAGGTCGATGGTTCAATCCCTAGTGTAACCACAATAAGATCCGCACAGCCGTTGGGCCCTTGAGCAAGGCCCTTAACCCTGCATTGCTCCAGGGGAGGATTGTCTCCTGCTTAGTCTAATCAACTGTATGTCACTCTGGATAAGAACATCTGCCAAATGCCATTAATGTAACGTAATGTGTAACATTTAGACTCACTAAACACCATCCTCTCTGCTCTCCTGTGGGTTTAATATCCCTGGTGTGATGAAGTGAAAGAGAGAAGATTGGTTCAGAGAGGACAGAGCTTCATACACTGCTAAAATTGTAAAAAGTGTTTTAGTCTTATATTTAGACTTACAATCTTACTTATATCTATTACCTTTTTTTGCTAAATATCACAAAATTCTTGCCAGTGACAATTTTAAGAATCGGCAATGTGGTATGAAAATTTCACTTGTCAGGCAAACAGTACCTTCAAACATTTTTGAAAGCCACATTAAAACACAAAAACACGCAGACAGGTTGGATACAAACAGAAATGACCAGTCATCTGACCTGAGACAGAAAGAGCTTCAGAAATCTGCTCTGTCTCAGAAACCGATGCTTCCCCACTGTGCTACCTGCGTGTGTATGTGCACACATCTGTGTGTGTTAGTCTGAGTGTATGTGTACGTGTGTGTGTGTGTGTGTGCGCATATCTATGCGTGAGTGTGAGTCTATATATGCGTCTGTGTGACTGTAGACTCTGGCAGTCCAGTAAGAGGCCAGGTTGTGAGGATGTTATCGGGAGCTCAGGGCTGGGCCCTCGTCTCAGACTTTACTGAACCGGGCCACTGGAGCCGCCCCCCGGCCTCCTCCCCAGAGACGGGTGCAGTGATAACCCCCCCCTCGGCAGTGATAACCTCTCCAGTAGCAGCGTAACGAGGCTGTTAACGGCGGCTCAGCGGGGCTGCCGCTGTTATCAGTGGTCTGGGGGCGTGTAGTGTGTAGTGTGTAGTGCACAGGGTGTTATCAGCCTGCTCCTGCTGAGGACTGCTGATTGGATGAATGCAGCAGCGTAAAATCACGCAGTCAGCCTGGCAGGGCCTGGCAGGTACCGCCAACCCCCCCCAGTACCAACATAACTACCCCAAAGCCCCCCAGTACCAACATAACTACCCCAAAGCCCCCCATTACAGACTTAATTACCCCCCTAGCCCCCCAGTACTGATATAATTACCTCACAGCCCCCCAGTACCAACATAACTACCCCAAAGCCCCCCAGTACCAACATAACTACCCCAAAGCCCCCCATTACAGACTTAATTACCCCCCTAGCCCCCCAGTACTGATATAATTACCCTCCAGCCCCCCAGTACTGACATAACTACCTCACAGCCCCCCAGTACTGACATAACTACCCCACAGCCCCCCAGTACTGACATAAATATCCCACAGCTCCCCATCACTCACATAATTACCCTCCATACCCATAATTACATAATTGCACAATTACTGTAGTATTGATACTCCACTGCTACATTTTATCTGTATTATTTATTACCAAATGCCACAAAAACGTTCTCACAGTGTTACTGGAATGTTTTGTCAATGTTATAACATTGTCACAATATCACAGCAACACTGTGGGAACGTTTTGCGTCGGCTTGGGTGCTGCAGCGACACTGCTAAATATTTCAGCCTTATATTACTGAAAAATAAATCTTATTTCTTTATTTTTTCTTGCTAAATAACCAAAAAATATTTCCAATGAAGTAAGACAGTTTGCCTCATTTCAAGATTTGCCAATGGAATGAGACAATTTGAGCGAGCAGTAACTTAAAACAAGTTTTCTAATTGAGAGAAAAAACATCTTAAGTCTTATTTACAAGACTAAAAAGACTAAAAAGTCACTTTTTGCAGCGAGACGGACACAGACATTGAAATGATTCATGCCCTGCATTAGCCCTGCTGGCTGAGGGAATGGGGGGTTTATCTGAAAGTGGGGTGCTGTAAGAGGATTGGGGGGAGTCTGGGGGGGGGGGGTATTATTAATTTTGGCGGCACAGTCCTCAGGACTTCCTCTCGGGATTAGACTTTGAGGCTCATTTCTTACCCCCCTGACCCGGCTCAGACAGGGCAGGGCGGCGGGGAGAAACCGCACGGCTCAAATGAAACCGTCCTGTTTCTGTCAGGCCTGAATCAGGAGGCCGGGGTCATAAGGTGATCACAGACACGCGTGTGCGTGTGTACGGCACACATGACGCAGCCTGATTGTCATCAGCTGGCGATGGTATTCAGTGTCCTGGTGGTTGGAGTTTGAGGGGTGGGGTTGGTGGAGGTACAGTGTTTTTGGAGGGGGTGGTGAGCATGGGGGGGGGGGGTAGTCTTGCAGGAGGTACAGTGTTTTGGGAGGGGGTAGTGAGCATGGGGGGGTTAGTCTTGCAGGAGGTACAGTGTTTTGCAGTGTGGGGGGGTCCATGTACCTGACTGTGCGTCTGTCATTCTGACCCCTGACAGCCAATCCGTCTGTTTGTCTGTGTGCCTCACGTTTCCTGTCACTGTACAAATGTGAGCGTGATTCTGACGAGGGACCACACAGAGGGCCCCACCCTGCCTACCTACCCCCCACCCTGCCTACCTACCCCCCCACCCTGTCTACCTACCCCCCCACCCTTCCTACCTACCCCCCACCCTGCCTACCTACCCCCCCACCCTTCCTACCTACCCCCCACCCTGTCTACCTACCCCCCCACCCTTCCTACCTACCCCCCCACCCTGCCTACCTACCCCCCACCCTGCCTACCTACCCCCCCACCCTGCCTACCTACCCCCCACCCTGCCTACCTACCCCCCCACCCTGCCCCCACCATGCCTACCTACCCCCCACCCTGCCTACCTACCCCCCCACCCTGCCACCTCCATCTTATTTACCCACAGAAAGCTGCTCAAACAGATACATTCAATATTAATTTCTTTATCTTAGCACAGGGGTAGCCATCCATGCTCCTGGAGATCTACCGTCCTGTAGGTTTTCACTCCAGCCCAAACAAAGCCCACCTCATGCAACAGCTGGAGCAGGGCTGCCCAATCCTGTTCCTGGAGATCTACCGTCCTGTAGGTTTTCACTCCAACCCAAACAAAGCACACCTCATTCAACAGCTAGAGCAGGGCTGCCCCGACCCTGTTCCAGGAGATCTACCGTCCTGTAGGATTTCACTCCAATCCTAACGAAGCACAGCTCATTCAACAGCTAGAGCAGGGCTGCCCCGACCCTGTTCCAGGAGATCTACCATCCTGTAGGATTTCACTCCAATCCTAACGAAGCTCACCTCATTCAACAGCTAGAGCAGGGCTGCCCCGACCCTGTTCCAGGAGATCTACCATCCTGTAGGATTTCACTCCAACCCTAACAAAGCACACCTCATTCAACAGCTAGAGATCCTGTTGAGCTGCTAATTGGTAGAGTCAGGTGTGCCAAATTATGGTTGCAATGTAAACCTACAGGATGGTAGATCTCCAGGAACAGGGTTGGTGACACAGCTGAAGTATTTTGTGAATGAAATGACCCTGAAATGATCAGCAGGGAGACCTGGGTACCTGTATAAACCGTCTAAATTACTTTCCTTCTCTCAAGAAGGAAGTTGTGCTCCTGTCAGTTCTTCACCTCTCCTCCAGGGGCCGAGAGGCAGAAACCCATCAGTTTATTTACTCGGAGTGATGAAATGTCTCTAAATAACCTCGGGAAAAACTTGGGACCGGGGAGAGATTTGTGTTTGTCCCAATAAAAGTGACGGATGCAGCCATTACCCATCACCGATGAAGTTGTGGGCACCTCGCTCGAACTGCGTGTTTATTTAAGAGTGATCATGTCTGGGGGGCCCTCAGATTTACGTGGATCCCCGTGGAACCCGGCCGGTCGGCCTGATCTAAAGCAGACAGCCTTGTCCATATTTTCGTTTTTTTTTTTTTTTTTTTTTGTTTGGTTTATGAT